>NC_050604.1:23350555-23650555 GCF_013368585.1 Megalops cyprinoides
ACAGCAGTGCCCCAGCGGAGAATCCAAGCGACAACCTTAGAAGCCCTGCTCCTTACCGCTACGCTACACTGCCACCCGCAGACACACTCTGTCCCCTCATTGCCATGCACACCACTGCCGTCAGTGCAGCTCAGCTCCTGTGTTTGTTTGTGTGGGACGGCGGATTCATCACTGGGGCCTCAGGTGTCAGCATTTGCATGGCCCTCGGTGGCCTTTGTTTACTGTTTTGTACCGCGAATGTCGCTCCTGCACAATGCCGCTGTTGTTGACTCTCCGGCCTCAACGCCGGAGCAAGGGGCGAGCGTTTCGTTTGCCTGTTGGAATAGCCAAATCCCTCACCACGAAGGCAGGGACAGCATGTCCCTCTCCGTAATCCGAGGGGGTGAGAAAAATACCGTAGCCCCTGGAAACCAAACGGCTTTTGGAACCGTTTGCCTCCAGGGTGCTGTATATACATGGACAAAAAGGGAGTGTGCACAGACCTTAGACACAGTGTTGGGCCCGTCTGTGGCTGCAGCGTCTGTCACTCCCAGCTCTCTCTCACACGTAACCCTGCCATTTTCCCTTCACAATTTCCCAGGCCTTAATGTGGAATGGTAACAGCATCACTTTCACGGTGACAAAATTCAATAAGCATGATCTGTCAAAGGTTGCTGAATCATTGTACTGACATATTTTAAATGTTTAAGAGTGTATGGGTCGGTGGCTCGGTGTGCATTTGTATGTCAAATAAAACATTTGGAGTTCATTTTCAAAAACCAAATGATTTTTAGCTGAAATATCCAATATTAAATTATCCCTGTAAAAGTAAAACGCAGAGTAAATACCTTGGTGTCCTTTAAATCAGCGGTGTAACACTCCTGTAATTGTTACCCACTAAAACACAGGAGTGTTTTGTAAAAGGGTTCTTCTCTTCTAACTCGTCTGCTGAAAATGCTGGACCCGCAGGTGTGCCCCAGGAACCGCCAGAACCACCCATGACGTACGAGAGCTCCATCTGACACCTAGGCAACCGCCTTGGAAGGGTTGGCCGCAAGGCGCCGGAGCCAGGAAGACCCCCGGCCCGTGGAGGAAGTGACCCGAGCCAACCAACAGGAAGTGACCCGCAAACCCCCACGCCAACCCCCTTCCTCCTAACCCGCCCTTCTTTGCTGTTCAGTCCTGGGCACCGCCACCCAGATACTGCCGGCAAGTCCATGCGTACGTACAGCCACTGGTAACACCAGCTGGGTGAATCAGTTCCCAAGGGTGAAGCCAACACTTAAAAAACACAACCCTCTGTCAAGCACCTGCACTATGGCCAATCAGTATCAGTTCAGACACCCCACTTATAACCCCATACACTCTCCACAGATGGCATCGAGGAGATTAAACATCTAGCGTCTATTCTGACATGCTAGACCTGCTTAAGCGTCAGTTTCACAAGCTTGTAAACACTCTCACGCAGTGGGAGAGATGCTGGCCATCACGATAGCTGTAATACAGTGAGTGTAATACGACTACTGGTAGTATGTGTGTTATGTGTTAGGAGTTTGTTCTGTTTTCTGAGAAAAGGATATTTTTACCATTTAGATGTAGCTTTTGATAAAGAATTAAGTAATATAAAAGAAGAATTTTATATATCATGGAATGTGAAGGTCTAGACAATGTTCAGGTAATGTTGTGTTAGGGAATGCCTTGAACTGACAATGACGTCAGGGGGCTCAGAGTCTCCAAAACAAAGTCTAGGGCTGCGTTTTTTTTTTTTTTTTACTGCAACATGGCCAAAGGGACCACACCGATCCTGTCCAATCAAGAGCCAAAGAAGCACAGCAAAGGTTTTGTTTGTGACCCGCCCTTCCCCATGTTGCGCTCACAGCGCAGAAAAGCAGCCATTTGATTGGTCCCCTGTAAGCACAGACTTCATGGGGCCTTCCATTGTTATTCCAGTAATTAATGCTCAGGTAATCAAGTCATCTCCTTGCAAGAATCACTATCGTTGACTAAAGTAAAGAGGAAACACTAATGAAATCGTATTCCATTTCATACAGTTTCACACACCAGTCATACTTTGAATTGCTTCCAGAATTCAATGTATGACTACACCGTATGCGAAGCTATTTTTTTGACCTGTTTTGTTATATGTTTTATGGCTTCCTAATAGGTCAGGTGGTGGATGGTAGGGTAGTTTTTCAGAAGAAATTGATGGATTATTTATTACGATGAGTGTGTGTTTTTTACTTGATAAAAATATATAAATAAATATATTATGACCAAAAAAAGATTCAGGTTTATTTCACTAAATGAATTTCTTCAGCCTATTTAATTCAAATGTACGTTGGGTGGTACTCTAGGAAATGAAATTAAGAGAAAGTGTCTGGCTATGCACAGCAGTTAAAGTGCACCCCTGTAAGGGCCAGTGAGATGGTGTGTGCTTGACCTATCGAATTTAACTCTTTCCCTGCACTTTTGAATGTGTTTGTTTTGTCGCCAGAATGAGTTGAAAGCATTTACAGACTCCAAATAGGTCTACAATATGAGTGATCATTGAAAGATTAGCTACATGATCATTGGTCGTTCTCAAAGGTACAGCCCTCAGCGTCTTTAAAATGGCACAACTGTTTTCTATAATCTAGTTGTGAAAAGCGCTTGCCATCTACTACTGTGATGACTTTTTTTTGTGCACATAGATGACCCACTATGTCTTGCGGTTGACTGTTTCAGAACACTCCACTCTTCACAGGTTTGAGAAAATTTAAGTTGTATTTCTCCCCTCCCTAAGCATTTCACATCTCATCCCAGAGGTGGGAAAAAAACAATTTGACCAATTTCAGTAGCAAAATTAAAATGTCTGCTGTAGTTTTGATCTAAAATCTGATTTCAGTTCACAGGAATTTTATGGCTAATGGCTATGTAACAGCAAAGGGGGTGTTTACCAACTGAATTCATAGCATGCAAACGGCGAGCGAGTAACCTCATGTGAAGGGTGTCGTGCTGAATCCTTTGAAGTGTATGCGGTGAGCCATGTTCCAAATACTTGGGAAGTTCGGAATGCAAAATACATGTTAAATGCATCTCCCTCATTGGAAGTCACAGCTCTTAATAAGAGATGACTGCAGGCGGTCCCATGGATACACATGCATTTAGGCTGCATGATTGTTTATTTCGCAAAGATACTGGTCCCAGGAACGAAAGAAAACTACTGCAACAACATTCATCAACACATTTTCATAACCTCTTCTAAATCATCAGAAGAAAAAAAAAATATATAAAACATAACTGGTAATATTACTTGCTTTTAACTTAAGTCACCAACAAACTCCAGATCAACTTTTATGTTACAAAAATCACTTGACACTTTATTACACCTACATAGATACCAAACAATACAAGTGAAAACATGTTTTTTCCAATTAACAGTTTACAAAGAACTGTACGATTCCCTGTCTACTGTGAGAACAAGGTGTTGTCATGGACCTATCGCATCCAAAAATTAAACATAAAAGCATACTCATATCTTACAATAGAGTGCCAGCGGGGACTGGGCACCTCTGTAAAAACACAGTGAGAAATTCAGGAAGTTTTTTGGTGCCATTCAAAGTGGGATGCCTGGTGTGTGATATCTTCATGTCTGTTATTGGCTAGAAAGCACTACAGTATCAGTGCTCATTCAAATGAAAAAAAAAAAAGGCCTGCAAACTTTACTTTGTGCACAGACAAGCTGCTTATTATCATAGTATGCAGAAATTAAGGCAGCTCTGATTAGGTCAACCCACATCAGAACAGGCATAAATTAGAAGGAAAAAAAAAAACATCAGCTATTGCTGACTTATTCTCTGACATCACCGTCTGAATATCTAACTTTTGGACGTATGCCCTTAAGAGATGAAGGTGATTGGTGTTGATTCACAAAGACTGAAACTCTGGAAATGAACAATGAAAAGAAAAGTTCCATGAAGTTGGTTCCCTGAAAACGATCCCAGTAATTACATACTATACAAAAATGGCAGAGATGCCATTTTGAATCAGGAGGTCTCTTTATGATCTCAGATGAGCTTTCCACAAACGAGAAAGTGCCTTCTCAAGATTAGAAGCATTAAGCCCAGTAGGTTGCCGAGACTGTTTTGAACTGGGAGGCTACAGTAAGCTTCAGCTGAAGCGGTTGGCTTCTACTGAAGGCAAGTTGGCAGGCAGACACCTCATTGCACACAAAAGCTGAAAGTCACTGTTGAAGGCTCTGTAACATGACCACTGCTGTGCTCGTTGTTCACATCATAGTCAAGTTGAGAGAAAAAAAAAAAAATGAAAACATAATTTAATGCTTGCCGTACACCTGACGCTCATTATTGTGTGGAAGGCCGTTTGCTTGCTTTATGGTTCAGCATTTGATGTTTTGTGAGCTATCGGATAACGATTTCCATTTTATTGCAAAGATGCCATGAGCACAGGCAACATCTGCGCTATTTTCTTTGAACCAAAAACCAGAAAAAAAATATATAAAAAGGAAAAAAAAAAGGCGTGAGACAGAAAAACACTAAAAACAGGCCCTTCTGTGAATAAGGATAATAAATTTTAAAAAGACCTATGGATTGCCCGGGAGAAGTGTGGATGCTCTCCCCAGCAGAGAGAGGGATTATAGGATCTTCTTCTTCAGTATTAACGGGCCCACGTTGTCCCCCGTCAGTTCATTGTGCTTAATGTGCGATTTATCACAAACAGGAAACTGAAACAGGAAAGAAAAAACATTATATGAACAGCTGATAATACATGCTTTGCTTGAGAGCTTAGATAGCACGCAGCCTTCTTGCCCCAACCTCAGAAAAAATGTCATTCTTACTCTATCTAAAATTTTGTAACAAAACCAGAGACAGCCAGCTCATTTCACATCATTTTCTTCCTGCTATTACGAGCTGAAAGGCACGAAGCACTGTGGTTTAGGGGCATTACTTGACATTTGCAAAGCAGTAACACATCTGATCTGTGACGTAAAGTGCACAACTTCACACCCCATGCTGAAAGTTGCTGATTACCCATCTACTTTGCAGTTTTTAGAACTGAAGGAACTTGTTGAGCTGCATCTTAAGGGGGGGGGTTGGCGAGTCACGCAGGACAGTCGTGGCGGTATTCCACGCAATCCAACTTCAGAGATGCATGGCTACAGAGTGAGGCTAGCTAGCTAGCTAGCTAACAAACTACAAATATAGTAGTGTATCAGAATGAGCAATCACCGCATCATTTTGATGACTGGCTTACGATGTATTCATGCAACCCAGCTTAGTTAGGGTAGAGATTTGAACCAATGAGCCTTCAGCTTCCAGGCTCCGGCCCTCTGACCCCCTTCCCCTCTCTGCCCTCACCGTTTTGGACCGCCAGCACCTACAGTAACAGGCGCTGGCGCTTTTCAGGTCCTCGATGTCGATCTCGTTCACCACTTTGGGGTTCTCCTTCTGGATCTTCAGGTTGATGAGGCTGTCCTTCTGCTTCTTCTTCTTGGGCAGGAAGGGCCGGATGGTGAGGTAGCCCAGCAGAGCCAGGATTCCCAGCAAGGGGAGCAGCCGGAGCCACTCCGAAACTAAGAGAGAGGGAGAGAGGGGGAGAGAGGGAGGGAGAGAGAGAGCGAGGCGGGGGAGAGACAGAGAGAGAGCAGTCACTGCATGATCAGCAATCACTTCCTGCTTGCCACTTCCTCTCCAGGCACTTTCACCATCCTCCTGGGTCGTATGGATTCGCTCTGGTTGACTCCAGTTCACATACTACAAATGGCCAATTCCTTGCTTTTGTTGGACTGCACGTTAGGAATTCCATTCCAGAGAGAGTCGCAATTTAGCCCCACTCTCTCCTTCTCTCAATGCCTCGTAAAGCATGATGCCATAGTACATTCCTGTTCTGGAGTGCCATATGTTCACAATATACATCAACGATAGTGTGATGACACAATGCTGCTGGATACCCAAGTGTACCTACATGAGAACAGAGGGGGCCTGCAACCGCAGTGCTCTACTGTCCTGGAGTAAAGTATAAAATGCATTGGCGGCACCACCACAAGGTAAACAGTCAATGGAGGTAAAATATTCAAAATTGTATTCCCAAAGGTTGTATGTTTTGGGCTTTAACATTGTAACATCCATTATTAATTCAGAAACTGCCAGATCTTGTTACTTGGAAGAGAGTAGCGGAAGAGGGAAGCGTCTAGTACTTTAGGAACCTCTCATCTCTGAAAAGGTGGATGAGCACTAGGCTCCCTTCCCCTGATCTCGTCTGAGCAGAAGAGCTAAAATAAAACTCCAAAGCACTGCACATCCTTTTTACATGTGGAGCAGCTGCAGTCAGTAACAGTGTAAGGTCATGGTTTAAAGCCTGGTGGGGGAGGCCCCCTGCGCGTGAGCATGCGGGGACCAGAGGCAAGAAGTAACACAAGACCAATTCGCTCCCAGAACGCAGCCCCAAAGCCGCCTCTTCCACAACACAACGCTGGCTACAAAAATACACGGCACCGCCAAAGACTGACACAGCACCGCCCACAACCTTTGACATTCCATTTTGGGTGTTTTGTGTCAATGGAGACAGAGTCACATGTTACATAGTAGCTCCCAGGCATGTGCTTCAACCCCCCCTTTGCAAAAATGGGGGATTGCTGAGTCATGCAACTTCACAACACTCCCTGCGTTCATGGTGTACAGCCCACAGGGCTTTGGGGTAAAGGACCACAGTGATTTTAATCTTAACATTTCTTGCTTATTTGAGTCATAAGGTACAAGACATACCGATTCGGGAAAGCATATTACTGTGCGATTTGGGTTACTGTACAAGAGGTCACGTTGGATGGAAGTGAAAGGATTTAAACACTTTTTTTTTTTAAAGAAACTTCAAAGATGAAAAGTTAATGCTATTCATGTCAGGAGCAATTTTGACGTGGCTTTTTTCTAAGAAGCTACACTGGTTCTGAAATAGAGGATATAAATTCCTATGTGGTGTTCCGATAAAGCCAATTATGACTTATGTAATCTAACTTTCAGTTATGATCTTTAAAAAAAAAAAAAAGGTAAAGAAAAACCCTGTTGCCTTCACTTAGGTCTGAGTCATCCAAACCTGGCAGAAATGAAGCTCATATGTGTCTATTGCTAAAATGTCCCTAATGCCCTAATTGCTAAAAGGTAAGGGGTACAGAAAACTTGTTAGGGTTTACCTCATGTGCCTTCCGCTGTCGATGACCTGAGGGCTGGGTGCAACCAACACTTTTGCTTCCAATAAGCGTTTCATTTTCCGTAATGGTGTCTCAACAAGACAAAAGGAGCCGGCACTAAGTCTTTCTTCACACATGCCATCTAACCCTTCCCATGGGCCTTGAAAGGCCATTTGACATCGCTCTCTTTCTCTCTCTCATACACACACACATGCACATGCACATGCACGTACACACACACAGAACCTCGTCTTGAACCACTAGATTGGGCTCATCTCTTTGCGACAACCACTGCACTTTTGATGCACCACTGGAGTAAGATGTACGCAAGTCTCCTTCACACTCACATGCAGCCAGCAGCTATTTTTCACACTACAAGTCGCGCAGTGCACTCCCAGTGAAGTGGCCACTCGCTGGAGGGAAGGTGCAACTCTGCTGACGACGGCCCAGCAACTCGCAGACGTGTGTGTGTGTGTGTGTGTGAGGGTGGGGGGGGGGGGGCAATTACAGGATGCCTGAGAGCAGTGATGAAGAAATCCTGGACGATATACCCCTCCCTGGCAGAGCTAAACAGATTTATTCTCCTGTGGGCTCCCAGTCAAAGTTGGCAGATGACATGGATTTTTTTTTTTGAAATGTGGCCGTAGGGTGCAGCCTGCACTCAAGAAGATTGCCTTACCAACCAAGCCACCTGGGAGCTCCTCTGGGTCTTACGTTCACAATAAACCTACAGCAACCAGATAGGATTTTGGCAGCCGCACCAGTCATTCAGAAGACCGCAGTGTTAATGCAAAACAATGCATTCTGAAAGACCTCCCTCTTAAGTTTGAACAGGTCATACGAGATCTTTACGTTTGCATAAACCATGCAGCGAAAACAACCAGCAGGTACTGTTTATTCAGCGGGTACAACAGCCCTGCAATCGCCCTTGGACACTGCCAGTTTTAGCAGTAGGTGCCTGTTTCAGAGTAAGTGTTTGCAGGATGCTGAGGGCAAGGACTTGCTGTGTGGAGCACTGCATGATGCTCTGAATATGTATAAAAAGCATACTCCTAATACACTTGGCCGGAGTTGTCTATAATTTCTTTGACCCTGATGGTTTCTGTAAAATCACTTGTCTTTTTGTTCTCCCAGGCCTATCATCACAACCCCTCAAAATTACGTTACCTCTGTAATACAAAGTCACTATCTGAACTGTACCTGGACTAGCCAATGTACAAGGAATGGATTCATGGAAAGCATTCATGAAGAAATTGTTAATACCTTTAATCTTAATCTTAATCTCTTCAATAAATCCTCTGCAACACACATTCACAGAGCATTTCCTCCAAAAAAACTGAGGAAAGAGGAAAAGTGATCTGCTATGGTTGTGTTAAACATACTCCACTCTTTGAAAGATCAAATCATATCAAGATAACTGCAATGACTGAGCCTGCATGTAACTACTATAGCATCTTAACGTACTTAAAATGGAATAAAGCCTAATATTACAGTTGTTAAACTTCTCAGATTCATAAGGTTAGAAATTACT
Organism: Megalops cyprinoides; assembly: GCF_013368585.1. Taxonomy (NCBI): domain Eukaryota; kingdom Metazoa; phylum Chordata; class Actinopteri; order Elopiformes; family Megalopidae; genus Megalops; species Megalops cyprinoides. The sequence goes on from NC_050604.1 coordinate 23,359,249, forward strand.
TTTGCACTTTCACGAATTTGCTCAAAATATTTTTTTCCCCATTTCCATGCGACGCCACTAATAATAAAATAATGAAGACAATACGTTTTTAGATACTTAGAGTTGGGGTTACTTAAAGAGGAAGTGAGGCATCGTTTGCATATTTAACTTGTACTTGGAGTGTATTACATTTCTTTAACACAAAGGAAACTGACACTTTTTGCTGTAGCTACTTGTTTTGTTTTAGACATATTAAGGTATTCGTTTACAAGCGTTGTGATGTAAGTAGAAGACGGACCTCTAATTTTAGACATCCTAATTTTAGTGGTGAATGTGTTTCACGAACTCGTTTGGAATAACTAGGTTAGGTAGTTCGGCTAGTTTGCGTGAACAAATGCAGTTTTTTCTAAGCGTCATTCCTTGCCATATCCACACCAACTAGCTGCGTTTCCACAAACAAACGAATGCAGCCTATTACTTTAGAAATTGCTTTGAGCAATATTCGTCACCTAGTCTACCATCCAGTCTATATTTCATAACAATTATGCCATTTCACTCATTCACTTGTGATACTCTGTACACAGAGTGGGATTTGAGCAGTTCTGCATTCATTCCAACGTACTAAGGTCATTTCTTTGATTTAAAGTCAAAGCATAGGCTACGTTATTTAATTCATGAAACGGGCGGTTGCGCTTCAAAGCAGCACTCGGGTCATTGTTGTTGATCACAGACAAGAGAGTGCAAAACAACAGGACATATTTTTCATCCATGAAGAACAGCAACTCCTTCAGCTGTTCCCTCTGCATGCAATGAGGTTGGTGTGTTCATACATAACGTTACGGAAATTGCTAGCGACTCTTTAAGTAGGAATTTTACATACCTGTTAACCTCGCAAAGCCTCCGATAGTTTCTGGTAAAGGTAGCTTTTTGAGGTAGGCGGGGAGCTGGACTTTTATAATTCTCGCAATGCTTTCCAACACCATCTTGAACGTGACTGCAAGGCAGCTTTTAATTCACTGAAAGTTACATATTTCCTGCGGCCCGTCTCGGTCGTTGCGTTGTTTGAAAGTGCGGATCCCCGCATGACAATTACAAGGAGGGAAAAGTGGAATTTAACGTAGATGTGTCAGTGAATAGCTCCGCTTACGTACGGTGATGCTACAGCGTTTAGCCAATGGCTGTCGGCAGAGCTGGTGCTCTCTGGTTGGCTGGTACGGAGCAGCGACATACCGGTAGTTCAAATGTGAGAGTGAAGTCACTTCAATGAGCTGTGGAAGGTTGTTTGGTCATATGATAAATCCTTGGAAATTTAAATGCGTTGCAAACAATTTAACTAAAGATGGACATTGCAACCACGCGTCGTTATTTTTCGAAATGTATTTGGTCTAAGAATCAATGCATTCAGTGTCTAAATGTGCTGTGTAAAAAGTTTAGTTGGCCTGGAAAACAATTAATAATCAGTCTACATTGGTTCAAGAAGCGTATTCAAATATACAGGATATCCCAGTTTATTGTGGACGAACAAGGTCACTTATGAACGGGAGATCATACAGAGATGTGCTGTGCATGGTGTCGTGTTCCAGGGTATGGGATTAAAGTCTAGTCTGGTGTTAAATTCTAAACGATGTCGCAGGGGCTTTCCAATATTACTGTCAAGAGGCAAGTCCGATATCCCCACGCATACACTCGTGTTTCTTGTCCTTTGCCTTCAAGTCCCTCAGTAGCAACTGCCTTGTAGGGTTATGTCAAGCTAATTGAACAAATTTGTTGTTGGCACGTGGAAGTAGCTGTTGGTCAGCTACTAAAACAATATATTCTGTCAACATTATATTGAATTTGTCTTTTGTTCACCATTGATCCCTCGATCTCCTCGGAGGTCCCCTGTCCATTCATCTCTACGCATCGTTCACTGCAGTACAGAAACCAAAAAAAGTCAATCATTTGCTAAGGTGTTTTATTATATTATCATACAAATAGATATCTATTACCTACACTTTTTGGACATATGCGGCCGGATTAGCGATAATCATCTAAGAAAAGGAAAATGTTGGGGAGTGGAGCATATAGTGCATATTATAGGAAAAGAAACTACTTGGCAAAGTTAAGGAGACTTGGGGAAACGCCTCCCTCTAGTGGCTAATGCGCGGCATGCTCTGTCTGCCGCTAAAACACACTTCTGCGTTTATTTTATTTTTATTCAAATTTTGATTTTGTTTTATTGTTACTTTTTATTGTTACTTAATTTTAACAAAGCACCGTTAAAGTAATGTTATATATCTAAATTGTTATCTCATGTTTAATTTATCGTCGCGCAGAAGCATTACTGTATCGACTTCATTATCCAGGAGTCTTTGCGATAAAAACCCCGATTTCGCCTTTTGCTTTTCTGTAATTTTTTCTCTCGTTCTTACTCAGTTATTCAAAGCTAATAAAAGAGTGACATGTTTTTCACCTGATGTTGAATGTTTTCAGACATGCCCCACATTTCCCCTTGACATTTTCAGTCAGGCATTTTTAGAGACGGCTCTATGCTTTGACGTCGAGGCCCTGCGCTCTCCCGTGTCATTGGTGAATGACCGAAGATGTCGCACAGTCGGCTGTTTGCACGGCTGCTCTGTGAGTATTGTAACTTTTTCTTTCGTGTATCGCAGTGCAATTCAGTCATTTTGCTCCTCTGTTTGGAAGTCTTAATACTGGTGATTTCGAGACTGTCGTATTGCAAATAGGTGATTACTGCGTTGTCTTAAACACCAGCATTGTTACAACGTCGTTGGCTGTAAGTGCTAACGTTAGCTAGCTAGATACCTGGCCAGCACAACGTCAGTACCCCTGACTTTGGAACCTAGTTATCCAGTTCCTATCTTGTTATTCCAGGCCACGCCGTGAACTTTGACCGAATTTATTATATTGCCTCCCAGTTTAGTTTGAGACTTTTTGAACGAAGCTATAAGGTTACAGGACATGTAGCTACGTTTCAGATTGTTTGTATGGTTTGACTGGAATTTAAGTCCAATTTGACCGTTTGGATAAGTAGCCGACTAGCCAGTCTATCTAATGTCCTCTTTAGATATCTAGCTTGTTAACTAGCTTTAGAAAGCGCGGTCGCAGTATAGGTGCATTGCTTATATAGTTTAAGATTAGATTTGGCTTAACAGCTACCTTAGGGAACCATTGAGGAGATGGAAGCAGTGATATGACAGGCTTTCTCTCAAGCAGCTTATATTGCTAAATAAAACAACAATGAATACAACTTCTTTGTACTGCAAACACAGACATTAATTCTGGATGACGTGTCCTGTTTTCTTAGTCGATGTCCACAAATCACAACAATGTCGCAAGCAATATCGATTAACCGACAGCTTGGCCAATAATCAATCTCACAACTTCGTTATTAATTCTCCATTCAGCCCTCGGTTAGAAATAAAGACGGATCACAGCCGTGACCTTCAACATTCTTCCAGTTTCTGAATACTGGCTAACATAAATATACCTGAATGTGAATCGTCTTTTAAGGATATAGCACATTTAAAATGGTGAATATTATTGCTGCTGTCAGGCGAGTTTGATGCCAGCAGTCATTGTGACAGATGTGTTTGAAAGCAGTGGTCATTGAGTTCGCTGGTCAGTTGTAACTGCACTCGTACGTCCACTGACTGATCAGCTTTCAGCATCCTGGCGAAACGCGGCTGACATGCACTCCCGAACACGTGACACTCCAGGAATCCGAAGTATTTGCCCTATATACAATTACATTTCTTAAATTAGTGATCACATTTTAATTGTTAAAAATGTTGCAAGACAGATGTGTTGCATTTTTGTCAAAAGGATGGCACAGACTTGATGTGTAAGTATGTGTTCATGATGATATTTCTGTAGTGACAGCTGAATCAGATTTTGTCAATGCACACTGTCATTAGGAGATGTGCTTTCAGCAAGCAAGTATTTCATCTTTTCGGTTTTTCCTCCCCCACTGAGTCCTATTATACCAGTTTTCTCATTTCCCTATGCCATGGGCTCATCCAACGAGAAACGTGTGACTTATAATAAAAGTTTTGCAATCCTGTTGAAATACCCTGGCTGAACAGATTTGCAGACTTCCCTCTCCTTCCCTTGGTCCATTTGAGCTCACTGATTCCTGTTGCCTGTCATGTAGGCCTATGTAAAATCTGATTATACAGTTGATTTACGTGTGAATGAACAGTCTGTGGCAGCTTTGTAATAACGTGGTAATAATTAGTTTTTTGTTGTATGTGTTTGCTTTCCCCCACACCTGACTCTCTCCATCATTAGGAAGTTCCTCTCTGGTTGCTTCGTGTTTGTGTGAAGGAGTATTACCAAAAACACCCGTTCTGGCTTCCTTATTTCAAGCCTTGCACAATTACTTTCCTCTTGTTCTTCTCCTTGGAGTACACTTACTGGAATTCTGTAGTTGCGTGATGAGTAGTTAGTTATAAATAGATTCCTGTGTCCCTCCAGGAGACAGTGGGGTTTCCTAGACCAGCCTTGAATGCCTTGGTCACAAAGATCTGTGTCAGGGATCCGTACTTTACTGTGAAATATCGGTACAGTGATGGCGATTGCAGGAAGTGGTGCACATGTTTATCCATAGGATGTTTCCCTGAATCTCCCAGCCTCCATCTTCAGAACTTTTCTTGTGTGCAGATGCTGTCAGCATTACTTGGCATGATGTGTATGCTTGTGTAAGCTTTTCCATCAGTAACAGCTCAAAATGGTCAGATACCTTCAGGGCATCACTGATATTCTCAGCCTTCACCTTTGCTTTAATTGGGTAACAAAACCATAATGGACAACGAGCTAGGAGATCAGTATTTATTGGTATCTGTGAGCCTGAGATTCAAGTCTTGTAAAAAGCATCTGATCATCCAGGTGCAGAGGTGGGAAAATATTTGCTTTTTTAAACACTTCACAAGAAATGACTGTCTGGATTCACCCCTGGTGTTTGCCTGGCTTGAGCTAATATCATTAGTTGCAGTAAAGGTGGAAAGTGGACTGCCAGGAGAGGAGTTTTGTTTGATGAAGTTTTCTGTAGCCAGTTATCCAGTCTCAACAAGCAGCCTGTTTACATATCTGACAAAACCACAGTGGCTGCCAGTAGATGATGGATTTCTTTCAGAGTGGCCAGTGGAGAGTGAGGTTTCTCTTGTTCCTGTGAGGTTCTAGACACTTTAAAGGGCATTTATTAATTTTTTATGGTGATACTAAAGATGACCGTAACCAACCCTAATGATGCTAATGTTTTAAATCTGTCTTTTTTTTCCATCAGACACTGAAGTTTTTACTGATTTGGTGCTCAGAGTGAAATGACAGTTTTGCTGTATTGCTGTGATTAAGGTCTCCATGGTCTTGTGAAGTCAGTGTGAAAGTGCTATGTTATTTGGCTCCTGCCTTGTCATTTTGAGTTTCTGTTTTTTAACCTTCTACAAACCTCTTCTATTGAACTGTGGTCTGAAATTCAGATGGGCTTTATTTAAACATTTATTCATTTCTGTGTTTATTTATTTCTGTATTTATTTAAATGTCACAGCTTTAAGCTCATGCGGTCCTGTATTAAAGTATCCACAAAGCCAAAAGCCATCAAAACACGAGAGCTCTCGGTGCTATGGATCCATGCAAGTCTTTGTTGACAAGCTTTGACTGACCTTTTGGAAGTCAGCCCTTAGTTCGATTTCGTTTGTTTTCTTTTCTCACGCTTTGAGTTCACTCGGGACAAAGCAAAGCGGCTTAAAGCGGGAGGACATCTTGTTGACGGATCTTGTCCTTGTGGAACGTTGACACAGCGTTGTTTGAACGCCTCAGAGAAGCGTTCTGACGCGTGTGGGCTTATTTTCTCCTTCTCTGTTTGCAGTACAGCAGACCGGAGTCCGGCACTGTTACACCGCGTCCAGAAAGCACCTCTACATCGACAAGAACACCAAGGTCATTTGCCAGGGGTTCACCGGGAAGCAGGTGCGTGTTGAGTCTTCATTGTTGCTGTTTGTGATAGTGAGGCTGACGCTGTACTCACTGTCTACCATTGTTGTTTTGCCAAGGTTTTTAGCAGATGACCTGCTCAGTGTGAAAGAACTGTTCTAAAGGCACTGTGGGGTAAAAGCATGCTATGGTACAAAGCTTGTTATAGTACAAACAGTTATTTTTTCTGAAGCCTCTGTAGCACTTTCAATGGGTCTTCATGTTCCAGCATTCGAAGAGACTGTCTGGTCAATGCTGTTCAGCATGGTTTGCAGAGAGCTGGGGGAAAACATTTTTCTGTCTCCTCAGCAGCCAGATTTGAGTTGAAGAGAAGATCAAACATTTTTTATTGAAAATAATGATGAATGATCTCTACTTTAACTCACTGTGATGCCTTTAAATTGCAGATACGATCCTTCTCTGAAAACAAAAAGCCAAAGCTGACCTTTCAGTTATAGTTTAGCCTTTGGAAATGGACCCAAGAAGTATTAATTTGGATGTAGCACATGTCGGGTCATTGGCTCTGACAAAGCTGATTTATAAATACCCTCAATAAATGTCCAACCATGAAGTTCTCTCGTTTCTTATAACAGCACCCTAGAGATGTGATTCAAAGTAGCTGGTTTGTACATAGGTACAAGAGTTCTGGTACTGAGAATTGGACCTTTCTGAAGTTATATGAGAAAATATTTGGTAAAAATTGACAGCGGATATCCCCGATAGTGTTGATCACCTTAGCTTATAGCACCTATGAAAGAGATGTGGGCATATAGCTCACAGACTCAACCCACAGCTCTTCTGTAAAAATACTAGGGCTGGCAAACTGGCAGAGCACAACACATCAGATAACAGATAGCAGGTATCGGCATGCTTTCTCCGGGCTCTGCAAAAGAGGGGAATGCATTTAAATTCTGCCCGGGTTTAAGTAGCAGCAGTGTCCAGCAAGCTTACAGCTCCCCGCTGACTTACGCCTTTCCCCTTCCTACCATAATAAAGGACTGTTAAATGAAGCTCTAATGAACACTCATAATAATTGGAGGGAAATGAAGCAGGGAGCGGATGTCAGCACAGTGCATTTAGCTTCTCTTTAGCCTGATGTGTGCAGGGCGCTCCAAATTCACAAGGCCCTCATTAAGCCAGGCAGAGAGGTGGAGTAAGCTGGGAGCTATCAACTAAATGTAGTGGGAGGGGAGATGATAGCACCGAGCTGGCTTTGCTGTATGTCCAAAAACTGCTGCTTCAGGTGCCCCCCCCCCCCCCCCCCCCCCACATTGGTAATGATAGCATTAACATTAACACGAGGGCCATTGATTGTGACCTGGGGTGTGTGAGTGCCGTACTGTCTATCCGTACCATTTCAACCTCATCTTTAATAATTAACACGCGCAGCATCGGCTTGGCAGGCCAGAAATTAATGTTCAACATGTTGTTGAACTGGATGACCTCTCGGAGTCGGGCTAGAGCTGCCCTCCTGAGCCGTGCGTTTGATCTACAATCCAGGCAATGCTTTTGGCTCTTCGCAACAATGTGAGCTGAGTATTAAGTTGTTACTTTTTTCCCCCCGTTTCTTTTAAAGGGGCAGGGTCATGCGGGCTGTGTCCAGGGGAATACTGAATAGGAATAAGACTAGTCTTATGTAGCATTAAAAGAGCGGTGTGATTTCATCTGTTTCTCAGACATTTGGATGAAGCACAGTTTTTGAAATTGTACTGGGAACGTGATGGCTTTGAGATTCCCAGACTGTGTCCTGAGTGACGTGTTTGCCCTGCGGTCACCCTGAGAGATGTGGTTGTTCTGTGGTCGTGCTGAGAGGAGTGGTCTCTTTGAGAGATGCGGTCGTGCTAGCAGCATCCCGCCTCTGCACGTTGGCCTCAGCCATGCCCCCGCACCTGGGTTTTTCAGCGCAGGAGAGTTGTAGGGTCAGGGGCGTTAGTGGGGATAGTGGAGAGGGCTGCTCCTTAAAGCTGCAGGTGCAGGCTGTGTTGGCCATCATTGTGCTTTAGCTCTGACTCTCAGCCTGGGACGGGAGAAAGAACAGGGCACCGTGCACTGATGGTTAAGATGAAACCAGCACGTGTAGAGGTCCAGCGCATGTTGCAGATTTTCGTTACACTAATGTGATTACAGCACATCCTGGATTTACTAGTGTATTTACAATTGTGTGTGTATGTGTGTGTGTGTGTGTGTGTGTGTGTGCAAGCGTGTATGTGTGTGGGAATGCATATGTACATGTATGCATATGTGCATATGTGTGTATGTATGCACAAGCGTGTGTGTGTGTGTGTGTGTGTGTGTGTGTGTGTGTGTGTGTGCGCGCGCGTTTTTGTGTGTGCGCGCGCGTTTTTGTGTGTGTGTGCGCGTTTGTGTGTGTGTGTGTGTGTGTGTGTGTGCGCGCGCTCTCCGCATCCCCCCGGTGATGTGCTGATAATTAAACTCTGATGGCAGCCTCCCTCATCAGCCTGACTCCTGGCTCCTGGCTGCTGTCATTAATAACATCTGAAGGTTGTAGCTTTAAGTACAGCGCTGTGCCTGGGGAGTATTTATTGATGAGCGTCCTGAACGCCTCCTGTTCCTCCTCTCTCCTCTCCTCTCCTGTTCCCAGGGAACCTTCCACAGCCAGCAGGCCCTGGACTACGGCTCGCGGTTAGTGGGAGGAGTGTCGCCCGGCAAGGGGGGCAAAACCCACCTGGGCCTACCCGTCTTCAACTCTGTCAAAGAGGTACGGTGCACTGAGCCCCTCTCTCTCTCTCTCTCTCTCCCTCTCTCTCTCTCTCTCTCTCTCTCTCTCCCTCTCTCTCCCTCTTTCTTCCCATCTCTCTTTCTTTCCATCTCCCTCTCTCTCTGTCTCTGTCTCCCCATCTCCCCCTCGCTCTGTCTCTCTTTCTTCCTGTCTCCCTCTTTTTTCCCTCTCTTTTCCTCATTCCCTTTCTATTTCTCTCCCTCTCTCCCTCTCTCTCTCTCTCTCTCTCTCTCCCTCTCCCTCTCCCCCCATCTCTCTCTGGGGTTAACCCCGCTCGTCCCTGTTTTGCATTGTACCACCGCAGTGATTCGCTCCTGAAGGCGCCCCTCTCGTATTAACCCCTCCCACAGGCTAAGGAGGGCACGGGGGCGGAAGCGTCGGTGATCTACGTGCCCCCGCCCTTCGCGGCGGCGGCCATCTTGGAGGCCATCGACGCGGAGATCCCGCTGGTGGTGTGCATCACGGAGGGCATCCCCCAGCAGGACATGGTGAAGGTGAAGCACCGTCTGCTCCGGCAGGGCACCACCCGCCTCATCGGCCCCAACTGCCCCGGCGTCATCAACGTGAGTACCCCGAATCACGCTCCCGGGCTGCGTCTGTGTCACCCCGAATCACGCCCGCGGGCTGCGTCTGTGTCACCCCGAGTCACGCCCGCGGGCTGCGTGTGTGTCACCCCGAGTCGTCCTCTCTCCCTGCACCGCACTGCAATACGCAGCCTGCAGGTGTCTCTCTCTCTGTACGCTGTAACCCTCTGACCTGCCTCACACTATGTTCACTCTGCATAGCACTGTATGACACACAGGCTGTAGGTGTGTCTCTTTGGGTTCACTGTGTCCCTCTGGCCTGACCCATGTTGACTCTGCATAGTCCTGTAGTATACAGGCTACAGGTATGTCTGTCTGGGTCTGCTTTGATCCTCCAGCTTGACTGGTATTGTCTGCACAGCACTATAGGATATACAGGCTCTAGGTGTCTCTCTGGGTTTGCTGTGATCCTGATTGGCCTGACTGATGTTTTAACTGCGTAACAGTACAGTATGCAGGCCACCATGAGGAACAGCAGTGGTCCACTCAGAATGATGTTGTACATTGGCAATTCAATATGACTTGAGACAGTTAGTTGAGCACTAAAGTGCCATCAGTATTGGAAACCCAGCCGCCCTAAATTATAATTAATGACTTCTGCACAAAAAGGATGGTCATCGGTCTAGTTGAAGTGTTTATTGGAAAAGACAAAATCGAGTCAGATGAATTTGTTCCTGCAAATATAAAAAGGGGAGCACTTTATTTGAATTGATATTCAATGTCAGATTGATGCAAAAATAATAATATTCTGTACCCTCACTGGTCTTTGCAGCTTAATTATGATGTGTTATAACGAGTCAAAATCGCTGAATGGGTCACATGGAGGACATTTGTTACCCCTTTCTGTCATTCTGACAAGTGTATCTATCCTGTTTCTATTGAATATCCTAAATGTGTTTGACATTGTAGCTGCCATGTTTGCCTTTTGTTTTTGATTGGAATAGTTAATATATTATTTTTATGTGTGTCGACAGCCGGGAGAATGCAAGATCGGGATCATGCCTGGCCATATTCACAAGAAAGGAAGAATTGGTAAGAAGACATACTGCACAGTGCCCAGCGTAGTTTCACTTCCTTTATGAAATTGCAAGCTCTCGGTCCCCTCTAATGTCAACAGAGGGGACATCTCTCCATAGTGCAGATCTACAGCGTAATGCGCACACAGGTGCACAGTCTGAATGCAACACTCAGGTCTCAGCATATGGCAAAGTTAATGGAGGCGTAAAGGTCTCATTGAATGTCTCTCACATGAGGGGATTAGAAGTAAAGTGAAGTTAAGCAGTCTGCTAGCAGGAAGGCATTTTCTCGGCAGATTATCTTGTCATTGTGATAGTGTCCTGTCTGTTTTTTTTGCTGAAGTGGCTGTAAAATAAATTCACATTATAGCGGTGGCCATTTAGCGGCGTATCTCTGTCATCCAGATACGGCCATCTCCCGCCACTTCACAGCGGCAGACACCCACACGGGCCTCGGATAAAGGCAGTCGTCGTGCTTTTAAAGGTTGCGGGTGTTAAATTTGATACCGGGGTGCATTTTACAACCTTTTAAGTCCCCCCGCAGAGCGGACAGATTAAGATGTCACGGGAGGGTAGTGGACCTTGTCAGTACAGTGTCACGGTTTAGGTCCGGTTTTTTGTGGACAGCAGGGTGATTGGAGTCAGTACAGCGGGCAGTGGGACAGCAGTCTGATACAATGTGCTGCTCATAGCCACCTGTATGAAATGCCCACAGTCTGAAGGAGCACCTCGTCTGGTCACCTTCAATCCACATGTGGTTCTCTGTTTAGGGAGATGAAGTCTTCTTCTCAAGCATTTTTTTATTAACGTGAAGTAGGCAGCAAACCCCTGCAGCTACTGTTACTGCATCATAATCACTGTATGATTCTGTAAAAATTTTCTCCTCCACAGGAGGGCGAATCCTACTGGTGTTCTTATGCAGCTGAAAACTTAAGTAAACTGAAAACTGCATTTCTCTGAATTCATGCAGTTTATTCATGCAGAAATGTAGTCCTATAAAACAGGATGTACTAAACCTTTCCCCTGTACTCTGATGTAGCTACTGTTAGTAGCTTCAGGTTCATTTCAGAATGCAACAGAGGGTTGACGTTACAGCGAGGGGGGCGTGACTTCCTGGAAGTGCGTGTGTGGAGGTGTCAGAATGTGCACACAAACACAGACGTTAGAATATGGTCGCTATTACGCAAATGCAAATGTTATGCTTATTTATTAAGGAAAGCCATAGAATCATAATTGCTTTGCGACCGCTGTACAAGTGCACCTCATTAGACAGTTACCAGTGTGGAGTCCAAGTCAAAGCGTGATGTCAGTAAATTTGGAATCTGGGTTTAATCGTCCCGCTGATTGTCTTTGGGTTTTCTGCAGGAATCGTATCCAGGTCAGGCACCCTGACTTATGAAGCTGTGCACCAAACTACACAAGTGGGTTTGGGACAGTCTCTCTGTGTGGGTAAGTAGGAATTAATCCCAGCTTTCAGTCAGAAAACAATGATAATGCTTTGTGGGAAGCAGGCGTGAGCCCAGTATTTGGCAGAGACTGATTAAGGACTTAGTGAGCCCAACTGGAAACAAATGTCTACAAAAGAACGATGTGATAGCCCGTGAAAAAATTAACGTGGCTTAGAGCGAAATATTTAATGAGAGCGGGATAAAAATGGGGCCAGATGTAGCAGACGCACCTCTTTCTTTCGGAGGCTGTGATGCGGGGCCGGAGCGATTGGTGTAAAAGTAGATTTTCCTTCGGTTTGGACTGACAGCGTTAGCGGATGTCAAGGTTCAGCCAATCCCACACTTATTAGAGTTGTTTCTAAAGCCTGAAAAAGCGATATTTAGGGGAAGGTGTGGAGATCAGGGAAGCTCCCTTCGATTATTTTAACAGGTTTCCTTGCGGGGGAAGTGTATCAGTAGCGCTATCCCCAACTCACAGCTGCCCCCCACCCCCCTCTGCTTTGAAACGTTCCTGACCGTGTGACCGTGTTTTTGTCAGGAATTGGCGGTGATCCATTCAACGGGACGAACTTCATCGACTGCCTGGAGGTCTTCCTACAGGATCCCAAAACCGAGGGCATCATTCTGATTGGAGAGATCGGAGGGAACGCCGAGGAGAATGCCGCGGAGTACCTGAAACAGCACAACTCTGTAAGATCACTCTCACTACCAGAGAAACACTGAAACAGCACAACTCTGTAAGATCACTCTCACTACCAGAGAAACACTGAAACAGCACAACTCTGTAAGATCACTCTCACTACCAGAGAAACACTGAAACAGCACAACTCTGTAAGATCACTCTCACTACCAGAGAAACACTGAAACAGCTCTCTCACTACCAGAGAAACACTGAAACAGCTCTCTCACTACCAGAGATACACTGACTGAAACAGCACAACTCTGTAAGATCACTCTCACTACCAGAGAAACACTGAAACAGCTCTCACTACCAGAGATACACTGACTGAAACAGCACTCTTGCTGCCAGAGATACACTGACTGAAACAGCTCTTTCACTACCAGAGAAACACTGAAACAGCACAACTCTGTAAGATCACTCTCACTACCAGAGAAATACTGACTGACTTACAGTAGCATTGTGTGTGCACATATACACACTCACTGTCACTCTAAGCTTGAACTTTTACCTTGATGAAGACAGGTGGTAGACGTGAGTGTGAGGAAATGGAGTTCAAAGTACAGGGCGCACCTCTGCTTGGAGGTGGGCCTAGACCTGAATTAAAGACGCATCAGTTTTTGGTGTGCAAATTCTACTTGCAGCAAAAGGTTGTAGAGGCGATTTTATTATTGCTATTTGGCATCCTCCGCTCTCCGGGATTGTCAAACCCACTTGATGAGGAAAGAGATATATATCAATCATAGAAATGGAAACCCTGAACTCCACTGCGGGGCTGAAATGAGTTTTATATAGTCTTGCCGTCAGTGCTTGGCTGCCTAATGCATGCAAATGGCAGAACAGCATCCTGGCTGAATGTTTGTCTCCGTGATAAACGGGCACACCCAGTAATTGAAATCTTTCCCAGCCAGAGAACACGTAGTTCCGACATGCGTGGATCAGAGGTTTTGACTGGGTGCCCCTCCGCTGTCACAAAAGACTCTGTTGATGAGATGTCGTGTTTCAAGGGCTGGGTTGACACTTGTGATGCTTCATAGGAATGACTGAAACGAATGGGGTTCGGTGCTCTCCTCAAGGGTACAGCAGCAGTGCCTCACCAGGGTCATGAGCCCTATTCCTTACCACTGCACCATACTAGTGCCCTAAACCTGTAGCCTAAGGGTTACAAGCCCTTCTACTTCTACCACTAAAACGCACCACTGCCTTAAAACATCCTCAAACTCTGCCAATGTTACTTATATATCTTCATCCTGGATTACAGCAAAAGCTCCCCTACCCCGGATATGAACTTGTAACCCCTCATTTACAAGTACAGATTCATAACCATTTCAGCTTTGTGCCACCGTGTGAAGGAGCTTTCTGCTCTATAGGGGGGGGTGATTCCTAGTGGTCTCTTATGCAGCTGAAAACTTAAGCAAGCTGAAAACCACCTTTCTCTGAATCCATAGAATTTACAGAAATGTAGTTATGTAAAACAGGATGTACTAAACTTTACCCCCCCTGTCCTCTGACATACCTTCTGTGAACAGCTTCAGGTTCATTTTAGAATACAGCAAAGTGCAGGGCATTATTCCATTGAAGTGCATGGTGCCAGAATATGCAGACAAACAGAGACATTAGAATACAGCCTCTTTCTCTCAAATGAAAATGTTCTGTTTATTCATTACAGAAAACCTGCTACATAGCATGAGCGGGCCAGTCAATGCTCATGGGTCATTATGTACATTGAACTCAGCTCGAAAGATGTACACAATGACAGATGGCTGTGACACAGTGCTCTCGTAATCTTCATCGCTAAGGAAATTGGAGGCTACTGTAGGCTATTGTGAAGGGAGGCCCATCCCTGACTCGGATGACTGAAACGCGCGACAGAAACATGCATCCTCTGGTTTTCTCCCAGCCCCGGTGTTAACGTTTGGCTTTAGCCTGCCCTTTTCACCTTTTACTCTGAGATCTATTCATCCTCTTCCTGTACGGTGTAGAACCTCCACAATGCAGCCAGCACTTAGGAGAACATGAAGAAAAGAGTGGAGAGGCAAGGCAAGGTGAATCCACAGCGAGATGCGTCCCCTCTGTTAACATCCCGGTCAGGGGTCACCATTGCCCCCACATGTTACTGCTGTCCGCTCAAAGCCAGTGCAGGGTTCATATAAGGCCAGCGCAGACAGCGCCTCCATCATGCATATGACCAGCAGGTGTTCCCATATTAATAAGCTTTGATGTAGGTCAGACTTGGCCGACTCCAAGGTCAGCGCTGTAATTATCCTGCGGTTCGGCATCTTAATCTTGCGAGTTTGTGGCTCAGCTTTAAGTAGGTTTTCCTTTTAAATACCCGCTCTCATACTGAAATGCCTAGGAAAAACGCGAGGGAGTCGGTGTTATTTTTGTTCTGTAATTAATCTAATAAATCTCCATTGGTAATTAGCATTGTAATGCTAATCGGGCTCCCTTTATGTGAAGGGTGCTTCTGAGAGGATGAGAATGTAATCTTTAATTATGCAGTAACCTGTTTAGGTAGATTCACAAAGGGGCTGTACACTTATCAAAGGATAAATTAGCTGGGGTTCTGTCTAGGCAGGATCTGGAACTTGGAACCGCACTTCTCTAAGTGGCCACAAGAGGCCGCCTGCATTATGTTTAGAAGGAGTGCTGGCTGTTAGCTTGAATCCAGAGTATTTATCCTTCAGCTGTGTCTTCCCTTCCTGAATATGCATGCTTATTTCAGTGACTGGATTACTGTGGAAAATGAACTAGTTTCTCTGTGCATGTAATTTACCTGTGCCGATTGATATACAGATGTGCATTACAAGTATGGAGCGCTTCGTAGGATTTTATGTGTAGATATATTAACGTACATATTCACATTGTTTCTGTTGAGGGTGATGTTATAAACTTGTTTTATGCTAAGGGGACAGTCTATGTCCAGAGGAGAGGGGGCGTTTTAAATCAGAGAGCCGGTTGGGAGATTAACTTGTCCTCAGGAAAGGTCGTTGAGTTTGAGCCAAGCCTACCTCCCCACGAATGACGGTGCATTCCTGCAGACTGAGACATTGTTTTCCGTGCTTAAAAGTCTGTCTTAAGTCTGCCCATCCATCAGTGGTGGCAGGGTGGCTAGCTGGTTTAATGGCTGCAGATATGACTAATTATTCTCAGAGTAATGAAGCGGTCATATTGCACCCTGGTGCTAGACCTCTCTCTTCACACACCCACACTGTTAATGGACTTATTTTAATCCCAGTACCAGAATGGAGCTGTCCAATTCATGTTTAAATGCTCTTTTGACTCTGTTGAAGCTGTGACGGGGGGATGGTGTACCTGTAACAGTGCCTCTGTGGTTCCCCCCCACCAGGGTGCGAAGGCTAAGCCCGTGGTGTCCTTCATCGCCGGCCTGACCGCACCCCCCGGGCGGAGGATGGGCCACGCCGGAGCCATCATCGCGGGGGGTAAGGGCGGAGCCAAAGAGAAGATCGCTGCCCTGCAGTCGGCGGGGGTGGTGGTCAGCATGTCCCCTGCCCAGCTAGGCAGCACCATGTTTAAGGTGAGTGGGGGGGTGGGGGGCATGAAGTGTCATATAAACAAATAGCATGAACAACAAGCGTGAGATATGACCGTGCAAGGTTTGTTATGGTATCAGTTATCACAATGTTTATACTGCATATAAAATGAGGCAAGCTTGATCCCATCAAAAATAAATTGCCTGCTTTCATCATAAAGCGTGTAAACTTCTTGCATTTAAAGGTTGTACAGGTAAGCCGTAATGGCAATGTTTGTGTTATTTTGTCTGTATCTCCCACCCCTGACTGTGTGAGGTTGTTGTGGATCTCTCTACCCCATTACACCCAATGTCTCACTCCTTACCTGAGGCAGGCTGGCAGATGACTGGCTCGCTGGTGCCTACTGTTTGTGTCTGATTGGTTGGTCATAGCGGGCAAAGAAAAAGTTTAAAGAGAGTGTGTGTTTAAAGTGACAAACTGATCGTGGTGTCCTCGTCGCTAACCTGCTACACGAATGTCTGCATCCGCTGCGGTCAGCTCCATTTCCTAGCGGCTTGCGTCTGGTCTCACCGAGGATATAACGCACAGTTGAACTTCTCTGATTGAACAGCGCGGGAAGCGGGGACCTCTGGGATTGCGGGTGCTCACTCTGGATGTGTAAAATCCGCACCAAAGAGAAAATGCAGCCTGTTTCATAAGTGTCTTTGAGATGGAAAGCGCCTGCCTGGGTCGCGTCTGCTTCTGTTGCAGCCCGACTCTTACACCGCGCGTGCAACAAAGGAAGCGATTGAAATGTAAAATGAATAAGCAAGTGTTGATGCCGCTCAGCAAGGAGAGCACTGACTCTTTATTTCAATTTGTCACGGGGGCCGGTTTCAACAAGTATAAAAAGTGAGGCCTTGTATTACTCCCATTCATCATATTTTTTTCCCATTATGCAGTCCGGCGAACATGTTATCCTCTGCGTTGCTATGGATTTTTTTTTTTCCCTTTTCATTTTTATTATTAATTATTTCAGCAAATGATGAAAACCTTCCTGCAGCCCCACTGTGTCCCTGCTTCTCTGTTCATCTCTGCGGGTAGGAGGAGGCGCCTTACCCATAATTCCTCCCGCTCACTGCGGTTGTCCCTGTCTGCGCCAGGCTGAGTGTGACAGGACTGTCCTGGGTGTCTGTCTGTGGGCCGGCAGTGACAGGCCAGGCCTCATCACGGCTGCTGTCACATGCTGGAGCTCTCTGTCTCTGTGTCATTGCGCCTGTCCTTCTCTCTCTCTCTGTCTCTCGCTCTCTCTCTCTCACTCCCTCTATGGATCACCCTCTGTCTTCCTGTCTTCCCTGTCTCTTTCTCTCCCCCCTTTCCACTCTTTCCTCTCTGTCTCCTGTCTCTCTGTCATCCTCTCCCTCTTGCTCCCTCTCTGTCTCCTCTCTCTCTCTCTCTCTCCCTCTCTCTCTCCCTCTATGGATCACCCTCTGTCTTCCTGTCTTCCCTGTCTCTTTCTCTCCCCCCTTTCCACTCTTTCCTCTCTGTCATCCTCTCCCTCTTACTCCCTCTCTGTCTCCTCTCTCTCTCTCTCTCTCCCTATCTTCTTCTCCATCTCCTCTCTGCCCGTGCTTTCTCTCCCTCTCTCTCGCAATGCAGATCACTCCGTTTCTCTCCTTTCTCTCTCGGCTTCTCTCTTTTGATCTCTCCTCCTTCCTCTCTGGCAGTTTTGCTTTCTGTCTCCACTTCCTCTCCTCCTTCCTGTCTCAAGCTTTCAGTCAATAAATGCAGTCACCACTGACTCACTGATTCAGACCACTCAGACGGAGGGTCTCAGGCGGTGATTGGCAGCACGCGGCACTTGGCATTTTTGCGGGGTTCATGAAGCCTTGCTTTGCCGTCACTACTTCAGTGCCTTTCGCCTGTCAGAGCTCAGCCAATAACGAGAGGCCGGGGTGACGTCACACAGCTGTCAACAGTGTGTTCTCCATTAGTGCCACAGCTGACCTTTATGTCCTCAGTGCCTATGAGGGCGTGATGTCACCAAGTCAATGTCATTTCAGTAATGATACACAAGGTGTCTGTGGCATGTATGCCCTGATTTCTGGGATGATCTCTGGGATCTTTCTAGGTTTCTGTGCTGCGTTACTCAAAGCCAGTCTCCGGTTTGGGCTCATCTCAGAGCCACTGCAGCTTGTTGGGTAAGAACAGCCCTTAATGCTGGGGATACGTTCATCTGGATTTTAAAGTCAGACCTTGTTGGCTTAGACCCTAAGAATTTGGAACGGGGCCTTCCACAAAGGAAGGCAGGAGTGAGTGCCATGGTCATGGTCCCTGGCGACATTTACATTTATTCATTTAGCAGACGCTTTTTATCCAAAGCGACTTACATAGGTTACAGTTCTTTACAATGTTATCCATTTATACAGCCGGATATTTACTGAGGCAACTGTGGGTTAAGTATCTTGCCCAAGGGTACAGCAGCAGTGTCCCAGCGGGGATTGAACCGGTAACCTTTCGGTTACGAGTCCTGCTCCTTAACCACTATGCTACACTGCCGCCCTGGCGACACACACGCACACGCACACGCACACGCACACAACGTACGTACGTTTAACACGAAGGGTGATTTGTACTTCTCTTGCTTTGCTGACGAAAATAACGTGCTAACTAAGACCCGTTGTGTGCAACCGACGTGACATCGGGAATTTAAGTGCAGCGCTGCTTTCCTCCAGTAGATGGCAGTAAAGCAACAGGTATGGGAGACAGCCTCCTACATGGGGCAATTACATGCAAGTGCATCCTCAAGACTAGATAAATGACATTTGCATAAAGGAGTGTTCTCCAAAATACTAAAATTAGTCCAGGAATTTTTCCTGATTTATTTATTTCTTCCAGCACTGTGTTGGGCTAACTGTGTCCTATATGATCATTGGTTAATGGACTTTGTAAACAACAAAGTGAAAAACTGCTTTGTCATCCCTCTGAGTGTGGGAATCTTAATTGCTTCAGCTGCATGTTTGAAGAGGGCTTCTGCTACGCCATAGATAGGACAGAATTTTCATACAGCGCATTGTCTTCAGAAGCTGCTGGATTCCACCCTCCGCAGGCTTTGACTGTACGTTAACGTTGGGGCTGGCGTGAAATAAACCGAGCCTCTACTCTTTGCTCTGTACAGATCAGGAGCCAGGCTCATAATTCAGACGATTTGATGTTTGATTTTGGCGAGCTCTTTATTGGACTGGGATCAAAGGACAATCCTCTGTGACAGTCCCGTCACCCAGCCACGTGATTGGATCATCCGTTCCTGAAAAACACTGCCTGCACCTCAGCAGGAACTCAGAGCAAAGTTCTCAAACCTGCCTTGTTGGGGTCTTGCGCCGAGTTTACAGTTTACACGGATCGGTGACCCCCAGAATGCTTTGCGAATAACACCTCCCCCACACCTCTTTTTACAGGAATTTGAGAAGAGGAAGATGCTGTAAATGTGAAGCCAAGAATCATCGCCACCCCTCCTCATCCTCTCCAAAGTGGATCGCCCTGGTTTTTTGTGTATCACCCCCGGGTGTGAGATGGTCTGACCCAAGAGGAACCCACGCTCCCTCCGATCCTGCTATAATTCAGTCTCTTAAAGTTTAAACATGTATGATGTCTTCAACGCACACCAGTAAAGTAATACATTTATCATATCTTGGGTTTTGTTTCTTTTTTTGTGTACAACAGGGAAGGAAATGTGTTTGCAGACCCATCTATAGTTCAGTGAAACATTTAATTTCAATAACTAAGAAGTGAATAAATAAAGAATAAAGCTCTCTGCGTTTCAGAAGTGTGGTCTCAGAGTTTCTGTCTGTGCTTAGTTTTCTCATATTTTATATGAATACTTGCCACTGTTGAGGTATATGTTTAACTCTGCATATGAGTTTGCTCTTTTTAAGGAATACTTTCACAATTTATATTCTACACTTTGTTTTGGATGAGTCAGAAGAGGCTAGGTACATGGGAAATGACAAACTTTTTAGCACATTTTAGCTGTGACATTTATATTTTCAACTACTCTGCACTTACGTGTAACAGCGAAGAGGATGCGGTAAATGTTTGTATTAGATTAATCAACATCAGTGCGTGCGCAGTGAAATCCAGGGGAGCCGGGTGGAGAAGCCAAACGGGCAGACAGTGGTTGGTAAGATGCTGAGATAAGTGGCTGGAACGCTTAGCAGCAGTGACCTCTGTAATTCTCCAGCTGGTTTTGGATCTCAGGTTGGGGTGAGCAGGAGAGAGGCCGGCAATGGGCTGAGGAACATACGTGATTTTAATAAGCAGGTTGGATGGGACAAATCTGTAGCCTGGAAGATGTAGTGGTCATGACCCATTCAGTTGTAACATACCCATCCTGAAGCACAACACAGGACTTTAAAGGTTCATAGGGTCACAGTGTGTTAAAAATCCAACACATCAATGCTGCTGTTTGTCAGAACCCACATAACATCTGGAGTGTGCTTGTAACAGCAGCAGACAATGTATGGGAAAGTAATTATCACTTCTAGAACTTCTGTTATTGTAGTTCTAATAGATCACACACACCCATTATTATGCTATTACTATTAGAATCATATAGTAAAGTACTCTCTCAGTGGCTGTGCTTACCTGATCCCCCCCCCCCCCCCCCCCCCTACCCACAATGCTGCTGTGCGTTGCAATATATTCAGAGAGCCCGCCTCTCTTGTGGACTCTTAGTGTCCAAGTCCTTGGGAGTTCCATCGACTAAAACGCAACTAACTGGGCCAAAGGAATCGCACACACGCACACACATTACAGAGTCTTATTTTGCTCAGGCAGTTGTCTTGCGGCTCTCTGCTCCCTGGGGGTCTTTTCAGGCCATCTTTAGCATGGGCTATTGTAGTACTCAAGGCGGCACTGCATCTCAGCGGTTAAGGAACTGGGCCGTTGAAAGTACCATTCCCAGCTGTACCCTGCACTTCTCACCTTGGGCAAGGCACTTAACCTGAATTGCCCGGGTAAATGTCCAGCTGCATAAATGGATTATATATAAGCTCTGCACGTCGCCCCAGATACTGTCTGCCAGGTAAATGCATCCTGAAATGTAAGAAATGCATTGTTAACAGGGAGAGGTTAGGAATTGAGCGCTGCATTCTGTTGCGGCGTGGCCGCGCTGAACTCCGGAGACAATTTGTCACGCGTCATCCTGCTTTTTTTTTTTACCGAAGCAGCCTTAAACAAACACGTGTTTCCTGTAGAAAGGCAGAAATAAAACCCGACTACAGCCGTGCACGGTCGTGGGTAAGGCCGTTGGAGCAAGGTGACAAATGTATGGTTAAGAGTAACAACCGGGGTCAGGTGTGTCACGTTGGACAGGCTTTTAGCGCACCTTCGCGGTTTCAGGCACATGCTTATTAATTCTCACTTTGTGGGAAGAGGGAAAAGGTGTGGGAGGACTTTTCTTTTCTCCCCGTAATTGCATTTCTCCAGCATAATGACACACATTCACATTTTGCACAGATAAAGAAGGAAAAATGCTAATTCTCTTTCCTGAGTTTTTCCCCTCATAACCGCTCCCAGCCAATTATCAGCAGCGTGTCATACTTTTGTGGGATTTATTTGTGTGTTTATTTATTAACTGCTCTCTTGGTGAGTTCTAAATTTGCTCATCCTTTAAATGATTTTTCTTTGCTCCAAAAACAGCATGCATGTTAAGGAGGTCTCCGGAAATGCGGAAATATAGGCTACTTGGCATTGCAGAAATGCAACAGTAAAATAAATAATGAGACGAGGCACCCTCATCTGTTTGAACCACGCGTTTCCCTCCTGTTTAAAAGCAGATGGACTGATATTGGGACTGTGAAATTGTTCTGTTGTTGACTTGCGACTGTGTGACTTGCAGCCTTGTATTTTACGGACTGAAAACAGGCTTTGCATCAATTCTAGTGGGAGACTGTTGTAAGATCATAAGCAGATGTCACATCCGTTTGTATGTCCTCGTCTTTTTTGTTTGATCGGATCCATCGGTTATCTGAAACCGCTGGAAATACTGGAGTATGTGCAGTCTGTTCGGAGCGCCGACGGTTTAATGAACTCCTTTGCATGTTCTTCGTTTCCCACAATCCTCTCGGCTCTTTTCTGGTGTCTTCTCTCTGGCACCAAAAGCTGCAGCTCCAGTCTTTTCGTGCCACATCAGAGACGCTGTGACATTTCTTTACGCCAGAGAGACTTTGCAAGGGAATATGTATATGGACATTTAAAATTGAACTGGCTATTGAAGGGGTAGCAGTAAATCGAGAGAAAGAAGCGCCGCAACTGATTGACGGCGTCTTTCAAAATAAATTATTTAAATAAACCCCGGGATTAAACTCTGTAATGGACCGTAAAAACGCCCTTCTCTGCCGGACTCCCCTGCACTCTTATCTGAGCGTCCACGGTAGTCAGCCAAGAGAGATTACTCTGTGTACACATTGTTAGCAATTACCGCTAATCTGCATTAGAGAATTACCATAATAAAGATTGCCGGTGGAATTTGAAGCGTTATTTGTTTGGGGGCTCAGGGCGCCCGCTATTCTCCGGCTGCGTTACGGTGGCCAAGCTCAACCGCACTCCTCGTTATCTCCGCGCATAGCTAATGAGGCGGCGCAGAAAGAGCGCCGCTGCTGCGCTAATCCGCCGGTCAGAAGGCAACAGCGGCTGCCGACGCAGATTTCCTACCCCCCTCCCTCCCTTTTTTGTGCGCGCAAGCGTGTGTTTTTTGCGCACTATTTTTGAGCACGCTGCTGACATTTCAAAGGAATCCTCTTTCTCTCTTGGATGTAATGAGGACCGAGCTGCTGGATTCCGAAGAGCGCTCAGGGGGGTTTGATAACTCGAGACGTCTGCCGCGTAACCCTGACGCCGCTGATTAGACGCTCCTTGTCAATCAAGCAAGGAAGCGTTTGACACCAGTGGCAGGGAGAGACGCCTCGGAGATAGGCGACGAGTCCTTCATGTGGGTTTCCAGAGACAGTCGGAGGCGCGACGCGTTCCGATGACTCGTGTTTTGTTTTCATGTATTTTTTTTTCTTCCCTTCTTTCTTTCTTCTGAAATGTCAGTGAACACCATGCAAGTGGCAAATATTCACATGCACAGAGGACTGAAGTAAACTAGCTGTTGCTTTTATATTACCCTTTCTCACGCAGTTGAGACTTGTGTTCCCAAAAACGGCTCCCAGGCAGTGGTTGTGAATAACCCGGTGGGTGCACCATGTCTGATAGGATCACTGCCTCGCTGCCAGACTGCCAAAACGAGCATGGGACCCTCCTAATAGCACAGCGGGCCCCACCGGCCTCCCTTTCTTTTGCTTTCGGGGTGCTTTGTCACAGAATATCTATTTCTTTATTTGCTTAGTAGATACTCTGACGACATATTTCCATTTAAATATGATTAATTTACACAGGTGAATACTTACTGAAGCATTTCAGTTAAGCACTTTGCCCAGGGTTGCACGTGACTCGACTGTGATCGAAACCGGCAACCGTTTAAGCCCTTACCCCACTGCTGAACTGTTTCCTGCAGGGTGGCTGACGGCAGTCCCCCAGACAGGAAGATTGACCTCTGTTCTTCAAACGTTGTAACGGCCGCTGACCCACAGCCTGAGAATCCTGTAGGCTTCCAGCTCCTGGATCACTGTCTGCCGGGAAACGCCAGGCACACCGGTCTGATAGCATTATAATACATTACATTACACTACATGCATTTAGCAGATGCTCTTATCCAGAGCAACTTCCATCACAACAGAACATAAGTGTATCCACTCAATTTAAACAAGCAACAGTGTCAGACCAGGCTAACAACACTCCCAGACCAGTGAGCATAACACTATTCAAGCCCTACCAGGGCAGGGGCCCAGAAATGCGTCTCTCGGGTTGGAGAGGGAAGTGGTGCCAGACGGGACGATGAAAGGCTTGCTGGAGGTGGTGGTCATGGTGACACCTGCTTGGCGACGGGGCCCACGGTGGATATCTAAATAAATGGACTTGAGATACCAGCAAAGATGACTGAGTCTTGCAGACACAGCCTGGAGCAGAGCTGAGGTCAAACATTACACATTTCCCCGAGTGTGGCGACTGACCGCGGGAGAGTGAGGGGGGCCTCGGGGCCAGCCTGCTGAACTCTGTGGGCTCCTCACCTGTTTGGGCCCCTCGGCTTTGTGCAGTTGGTGTGTGTCCAGGAGAGGGGAGAGGGGCTCCGTTGACGTGATGGTGTTTCCGCGGGTAATTGTTACAATACTGAGGGAGCTCCGTGGGAGAGCCTGAGGCTGACATCACGTGTGGGCTGTATTACGTCTGTGCCTGAAAGCCACGGTGGCCAAGTGACCCCTGACAGGGCTGCTGGGATACGTTTCAGCAGACAAATGAGCGGAGTGATGGAGGGGGCAGCTGTGGGATGGTGGGTGAAGTCTTCTGTACAGGCCAACCAATCAAACAGAACCAGACACCTCTGGGACCAACGGGGGCCGAGACCGATAGGGCCAGCGGCCCACCTGAGCCGAAGAGCTTAGACCTCAGCCCTGTGGTGTTAGAACCCTCAGCAGAGGATGCTCTGATGAAACTCTGTACGATCGAAATGTTCGATACTGAGATAAATCAAAAAAGAAGGGAAAAAAAGACCACGGTAATTCATGCAAGAAACAGAGGACTTGTTTGTCTGTTTATCCCCTATTTTTTTCCCATCATGCACCTGCAGCTGTGCGAAAACTATTCTCTACAGCACCCACGACCTTGACAGAGAACAGGACTGATAGCACAGCCTTGGTTTTATACTGGACCGGACAATTAACTGTCCTCATAACCTGAACGGGGGCATGGACAGACACAAGGTGCGGGACTCGTGATAAAAGAGATCACTGTGATTATGTTGCATGGATCTAGCGTGCCAAGTCTGCCGATGGAAGGGTACTGAGCATCTGATCCCCACACTGGCGCAGTATGTGAATGGCGGTGGTTGCAGTGTCTCTCATGAGATCACCGCATTTAATTGCCTAAAGGGAAAGGAGAGAGCCTTGGACTGTTGGACAATATAGTGAGTAGGTACTGAAGTCCCAAGGTAGCCTATTTTTATTATTTTTCGTCTTTGCACAGTGGCTAAAGGGACTCAGCACTGCCTGAATGACCGTATGAACATCTAATCCTTAAATATGATCAGTCCCAACCCTCTTGACTGGGTATACCTGATAAATAAACAAGGATGAGTATCTTGTCAGTTGAAAAAAAAAAAACATCTTTCTATTGACATAAAATTTAAAAGTCCCTGTGCAGTGATTTTTATGTTGTACAGTAAACTGCCACAAAACTATCCATATAGATTTTATAGTTCAATTCACAAGATAAAGGGGATAAAAAACAACTTTGAAATATGAGCTGACACAGCCATTGTGCAAATATAAGCTTACGGTAAGCACTGACATAGCCCATAATGTAAGCTAGAGGGTAGGTCAATAGGCTCCAGCACGTGGCTTGCTACCTCTTTTGTTGCCCACGGAAACTGCCGAGGGGAAAAATGACAGTGTCATAATGAAGCACAGTCCACATGCATTGTGTAATTGGGTAAAATTGCATCATATGGCGATCATCCATGTATAATTACATGAAAAAAAAAAGATTACGCATAATCTGCCTTGTGCCTCAGAGCAAGGCAGATGATCCAATCAGAGGAAAGTATGATGTCTGAGGAAATTTGAGGGTTGTGCTGCATATGGTTTTATGCACAAATGAGTTGAGGAAGTAGTTGAATTACGAGATATGTGGGTTAAAAAGACCCATTGATCCAGGACGACAGATTATATAGAATCCATTCATGCAGCTTAATGTATATTAGGGAGCAGGAGAATAAAAAGGTGTCAGAGCTTTATGGCGTTTTGCCACTTCAGTAAATCACATGCCCACCTCTGACGTGACAGTTACAGTATGACGGCATGGTGTGTATTACCAGCTTTTTCATTCAGGACATCAGTCACTGACATTGCAGAGATAAGATTATTTTCATATGGCGTTTGGCTCGTTTTACTGCTAAATCCACATCCAAAGGTTTGTTCTTTGATGCGTAAGGAACGTGTTCTTGTCAGCTCTCTTTCGGCTTAGTCACGACTGCAAGTGCAGGATGTATCCCTCCATTTTATGCCCTCTCTCGTAACTGAATTTCAAGGCCACAGGATGAGACTTCACAACTGATATAGAACAAATACAAGCTGAATTTTTCAAGGAAGGGACTGGGGGAAAAACTGTAGGAGTGATTTTGGTATATTTTTGGTTATGTAGCAAAATAATGAAGTGCTTTCTTGCCCTTCGGATTGTTCACTGGTCTTTTTTGTTTGTTTTTTCTTCAGGAAAAGAAAATGTTCTCAGTGTTTCATGTTTCTGCATCACTGATTCCACAGACCTGATTACAAAATTTGTTCTGTTCAAAAAAAAGGAGTAAAGAGTAAATATAGCACAAATGTTCATGTCTCCTTGGTAACCAGTCAGTGCCATTCTGGTCAATGAAGTACCTTTATCAGGCCATGGGGAGAACTTTATTTATGCTGTTGTGAGGGCTATGTGATTAGGCACCACCCACAGTAAGGTCCTGGCTACCAGAGGACTGTGCTTTTTGGAGCTACAGCAGCTACAGATGATAGTTAGAAGTGTCAAAATTTGTCCCAGCATTCAATGTTAACGAACGCAGAGGATGTCCGTATGGCTGAATTTAGCGCAGAATGGTCTTGTGGTGCCTGCCAAGCAATGCATTCAAAGGCCGCTGATATTAGTTAGAATGTGGCTCCAGGAATACATGAAGGTGTTCCTTTAAGCACGTATGCTTCATCTATGCCATTTCTATTCGGCAGAAATATCAGATTTTTTTCCTTTTTTTTTGTTTGTTTGATGTGCTACGACGTGGAGAACCTGCTCGATAATGTGCTATGTAAATTCTTCTTTTCAAACCACACTCCAATTACGCACAGGTACACCAAAACAAAAGGGGGAACATCTTCATTATAATCCGACCACCCGAAGCCATCTGTCACGCGTACACTGACACGCACACACACACACACACACACACGCGCGCGCGCAGCAGCACATCTGCATGAAAATGCGCTAACATTGAAGGGGTTGGAAAAAGCTTTCGGCGACCTTGAAGAGAAGCAACAAGGAAAATAATTGCCCCACTGGAGACGTGAAGCTGGTGAATTAAACAAGGCAGTTAACGTTCGCAGGTGTTACGGTTTCTTTCCTTTTTTTTAACTCATCGTGATTGGTCATTGTTTCCCCAGTGACATGTACAATATGAATCTTTTTACTGACAGCACAATAGCTCCTGACACAAGAATGCATACTTATCACAGTCTTCATAAAGAAACTAATAATAAAAAATATATGGAGTTAAAATCACAAAACCCTAGCAGTTGCAATTTGCATCATGCGCCATCATTTTAATGGGAGCACTGGTTAAGAAATGCCTGAGAGAGCAATAAAGAGGAGGATGAATCACGGGAAGCTCAGCTTGTTTTAAACCAATTAAAGCTGATTTCTGTGCACGACAGGAAAAAAAGGCCTCCTTTTTTCACTCTCGCGAAGGTGTCACAATGGGTTCCATGCAGACCTTCCTCTGAGGCAAGTTTGTGTTTTCCACGCTTGTGACACTTGGCTTACCGATGTTCCTCACACAGCCACTTAGGCGGAGCTTTTGCACAGTGAAACCTCTCTGAACTGAATGTAATTGAGGTAATTAGACACGTGTAAGACTAAATTAGCATACCTGTGCCAGAGTAACCCTGCCCTGAATCCAGGCTGACAAATTTATTGAACCGATTCTATCGGCTCAAAGTCATCAGGTTTGATTTCCTGCCACGTTTTATTGAACTTTCAGCAGTTGCCATGTTTATCATTATTATTATCAATTCACGTTTTGTTTTAATCTTGTTTTCGATGTCACTGTCATTTGGTAGCTCTCTGCTTTTTTGCTACTATCACTTGTTTGCTTCCTTGATTTTTATCCAGCCATTTCATCTTATTGGATTTCTGTGGTGGAAAAAAAAATGCCCAAATATTGTAATAGAATGTAATATCATTTGCTTCAATCATATTGCTGTCAATTTATATCGGCCTGTTTCAGTGTTATGAGATATGGATGAACAGCAATAAGAATGAATCTTTTTGATTAGGCAGCCGAATGGCATTTAAGACACAAGCGTTGGCAGAGAAAGCAGAAATAAAATGCAGGATCACACAGACTTTGAATTTAAAATGTCTTTCGCACCTTCTTAAGTGCGCGCACATTGTGTCTGACCAGATGACTTCATCAGCGGGAGCTTATCATCCATCTTGCCAGCTCCCAAACAACCCATCAGTGATGGATGCCATCGTTCAATGCCTAACATACAACAGATCAAATGATTTTGATCTGAGGTTTTGTGAGCTTGTGCATGTTGGCTTTTCTGTTTTTATCATTATGAGATGTCGCTTAGCTTAAGTTTTTGTTTATTTTTTTCAAATAGAGCACATTTCTAGAACTTAATCAGAATAGATTCTTTAGGCTGTTGTTGATCCTTGTGTTGGCAATAGGTTGCTTTCTGATTGGCAAATCTTCTTTCATTAACTGGTACAGTAGTGGTGATGGTTTAGAGTTGGGTATAAAGGTTTGGCATCAGAACACCACCAATTCACTGATGAAGACAGAATTCTGACAGGTTTAAATTTCAGCTTTATATTTGCTGACGAACCTCTTTATCCTCACTGAAAAACACTTGAGTGTTGATCTTTTACAAATGTAGGCCTAGGCAGCACATTATTGGTATTTACACTCCCTTGTTTTTAATATGGGCGTTTATGTACATATTGTAGAATTTACTGAGAGTAAAAAAATATCATGTAAGCCTATCTTAGCAAACAAAGTGTGAGTCCTGGATTTTCGGTTTCTGTCAATACCTAACATAGGATGGATCAAGTGGTGGTTTTTCTCTGGCCTCCTTTAAACTGCTCCATTAACTCATGTTTCAGGTTCACCCAGGGGAGACAATTGTGGACACAGGTCAAATTCCGCAGTTCAAAGAACTTCCACATTGCCAGGACCCTCAAATGCCAAGTAGTGCTGCTCCTATCTTCTCTTGAGTTTTGACCTCAGGTAGGCTTTATACTGAGGTAATATATGCACAAAGGGTGAGCAATCAAGATCAGAGGGTTTGCCATCTGCCCAATCAGTATGCAATTTTCATTTCTCACTACATTACATTATTGTCTTTTAATAGACACTCTTATCCAGAGCGACTTACATAGGTTAAAGTTTTATCCATTTATACACATGAAATTGTGGGTTAAGTACCTTGCCCAAAGGTACAAGAGCAGCACCCCAATGGGGAATCAAGCCAGCAACCATTAAGTTACTAGCCATGCCCCTGACCACTACGGCACATTGTTAACCCCTCATTACATGAGATATAAATAGGTAACAAGCAAAATGGTTCCTTGCAATGCATGGTTGTCCATTCATACTGTCTGCAGGTACTCACTGGAGGTATATAAGGCTGGCTGAACAACCCAAGACACATGGTTTTTAAACAAAGATAAGATTATCCAGCACAGCCACACAGAGGTGAATCCAAAACAACAGATCCCCCAGCGCCTATGATAACCTATAAAGCTGCAATGGATTTGTACATTATGAATGATAAGATGCAGCCCTCAGGCAAAAATTTTGAAATGCAAAGTACACTGTAAACCATAAAGAAGGAGCCTTGTGTGTGGTACGAATATGTTATTCCTGTACGGTTGGGAAAAGCGTCAGCTGCCTGCACTGTATGTGATGTCGGGCATCTCCGCGTTTGAATATCTAAAGGAGAGCTTCAGGTGAGAATGTTTATTCTGTGTTTTTTTTCCGTTAGCAGTAGAGGGGCACTGTGTGATCTGAGAGGGAGGCACATTTTTATACCTGTAACCCCCCAAACAACCTCCCTGCCGACAGGATTTAGAGGGTGAAGCCACTGTGAGACCCACTTCATGCTCTCCAAGGAGCCTATCAGAGTTTGTGGGTGGACGCAGAGGTGGGAATATCGGTTATCCGGTGAGCTTAATTATCGAACGTGGCCGGTCCAAGCCGCCGGAGGCGTCATTGGCGGCTGGCCCGCTGAACCACACGGATGCTCTCGAAGGAGACCCTCCCACGGACCGGTCCTTGAGGCCCGCGCCAAATTGACCGGGTACAGAGGCGCTTGATGGAGTGTTTCCTGCAAGAGGCCCTGTGCACCTACCCTGTGCAATTCCTTGCTGGTCTCCAATCAGTACCTGCGCCTGACCCTGTCTGACACATTCATCAACTCTTACAGTATGTAGGAGATTCTCTTTAGATTCTCAAAAGTTTTACTTGGGGGAAAACATTATACTCCAGTCTCCCCCTTTGATGTACCAAACAGCAGCAGGCAGACATATGACCTGAACATAAGACTCAGCCACTATTTTCATTATAGAAAATCATGTGTTCTAGTACCTTCTCCTGTTTGTTGCCTAGCACTTTACAGCGCAGGATATGAGGATAGTGTTTAGGGTTGTCAGTCAATCAAAAATGCAGCTTTCTCCTCTTATTGTATTCTCCTTGTTATTGTTCATTCTGACGTACAATTGCAACACAGTGCGCACGAACACTGTTATCTACACAGAAGCGTGACGCAACAGCGCAGATCGCGTCAGCTGAAAGAGCGCAGCGGTCCGTTACAGTTCCAACTCACCGCTCGCAACTTCAGTTCTCTTCACCGGAACGCAAAACGACCTGACAACAGCTCAATGATACCGGGAAAAATCGCGCCGATGCGCCGCGCAGACAGCGCACCTCAAGGATATAATTCATCTTTATTTCCGCACTCCTCCTGCCCGCCGCGCTAATGCAGCACTGGAGTCGCACAGTTGCTGATTAAACCGACTCCATTCATCACGTCTTCAGCGGGTTCGCACCAGCGCCGCTACTGTTGCGAGGTGGAAGGAGAAACATCCGCAAAACCCCCCGAGCCGTTTTCCATTACGAGCGGTTTACTTACAATCAGCTCCCCGTTAGCGTTACAAGAACATCACTCCTGCGCGCTTAGAAGTCTCCAGATTACATTAAATGGGAAATTGTGATGAATGATGTTTTCCTTCCTTTTTTTCACTCCGCAAAAGAAAACAACAATTTAATTTGGGCGGTCTAGACGAGACGCAGATTTGAGGTTTTGTTTGAGCGTGTTGAGAGACTGGGAGAAAATCTGCTTACGGGGCCCTCATCTGTTCCGAGAGACAACTAAACAGGTGTAGTACAATCACCTACAGAGGCGTTTCCCACTTCAAAGACACTGCAGCCAGCCTGAGTACAGGGTTCTAATTTTACATTCCTAGTCTTAAGTCTTTCTTCAAGCTCATGTTTACAGCTGGGAAATTCATAGCAACCCAATTTTCTGTCATTGTTTTTGACTAAGTTGACTTTATTCAATAATTCATTGCTTTTATCATTTTGCCTATGAGTGCAAACTGGCCTTCTGTTTTGTTTTGTCTTTTTAGGATGATCACATGGTTTGGACCACACAAATTAACATCGATCTAATAGTTCTACCAGAGCGGTTATTATCCACCTGGATATCTGGATTATCTACCTGTCCCATCACCCCAAATACACCACTCAAACCCTTTCCACTCAGTCTTCTATTCAATATAAAACATTCTGTGGAAAGAGAAGGTTAAGGACCTAATTGGATAATTTACCTTCAAGACAACAAAACTGCAGCTCTTTTAAATGTTTCAGATAATTTGGAGTTTTAAACGGATGCTGCTATTACCCTGCGTGTACCCGACTTTTAAGAATCTAGTGCACTATATGTTTTGGCGTGCATTAGATTTTGTAGTTCTAAGTGGAAGAAAAATAGGACAGCCAAAGAAAATGTGATCTTTGACTGAAGAGAGGGGGGCATTATCAGGAGAGATGAGGAAATTTCTACTTCAGTGGATTGGCAATGGAAAAAACAGAAAAAAAAAAAAATCTGTTTTCTGTTTCTGAGTGAAAAAGAGTTTCTGTAACCCCCAGCCCATGGATTTGTTGAAAAATGGCCCTTTTCCATTATTTTGTAATATCCATTAGTTGCATTACACATAATGAAAACACCAAACGATATTTGAATATTTATTAACTAATAAGGGCCACCCCTTTGCCTTCAAAACAGCTTCAGTCCTTCATGGAATGCGGTTATATATAAGTTTTGAACTGTTTCCAGAGGGATATTGGAATATTCTTCAAGAAGGACGGCCTCCAGTTCTTTGAGAGATGAAGAAGGTGGAAATCTACTCTGCACTCTATGCTCAAGAACTTCCCATTAAGGTTCAATGATGTTTACCTCAAGTGACTGGTCACCCACCCTCAAGTGACTGGTCACCCACCCTCAAGTCACCCCCACGTGTCACTGATGTAGGCCTACATCAGCTTGTCCTGAAGTCTTAATGAACTATTTCCCTAGCAAAAAATACACTACAATTAATCAAAACCTGGACTGTTTGTCACATTTATAGCTATGCATTTCATGTCTGTATATAACTAATGACCTTTAAAATACGATTTACATGTTGAAAGCACACAGGGTAGTGGGCCTACATCATTTGAGTTACTTTTGTGCAGTCCAAGTGTTTTTCCTCCACACACTCATATCAGTGACCAAAAGTGTTCTGCCTGCACACCTTTTCCCTCTGTCAGCGATGCCTTGCGGTTCTGCTTCAGTTATTGTATGAATATTATCTCCCATTGCATTCCAATGCATTAAATTATTCCTCTGAGTTTTATTTCTCGAGTAATTAATTGCTTTTGATGTTGCATTCATCCCCATCTTCCGAATTTATTTAATTTCTCGTTTAATTCCTCGCATTTGGTACATTAGCATCCGAATGTATTCCAGCGCATCACCGGAGTGCTCACTTCATTTCCACTGAATTTATTGCGTTACGTATTGCGCATTTCCCAACTGGATGAGTTTGACTCATTGCGGCGCTAACAATATCACTATTGTGATTAGTGGTCCCAGCGTTCATGTTTTCTGCATCAAAGGATATTGTTATTCCCCGTCGCCTATCTGTTAACTTTGTGTTTTTTTCCGCTTGTGCCAGTTTGTTTACAGATCCTCTGAGATATGCCATTTGCCCTGAAACAAACGCTTCATGTCCCCGCCAACCAGACTGAATATGACCCTGAAACTTTATGCAGATCGCGAGCAAACTCATGAATCGATAATGCCGAGCTTCAAACATTTAGCCTGGGGAGTCTCTTATTTTTACATACTCCTATTGAGTACACATTAATATCATGCCAGTGTTAAATGCGGGAGCATCATCTGCTTGAGTTCAAGCACTAGAATGGTCTCTTCGCTGCAGATACAGTCAGGGCGCACTGCACTGAGGACAAGCCGATGTACAGTTGCTACCGAAGGCCAATGGCCTGCCTTGGTTTAAATGTTAGAGTCTGTCTGTAGGAGCTTAGATGCACGCTTTAGGGTTACTGCGCTGTTTCCTTCATGTCTCAGATGAAGAGCACACTTTCATCATTAGTGCGGTTGCAATCAATGTATTTGGAATAATTTTAAAGCTTTGCTCGAGGCTGCATTCAGTGCCAGATAATGTGTGCGTCGCTACTTTCTGCAAATTTTCTTTATAACTGACATTCAGTGCACAAAGAACAGGAACTGTATTGTTCATTATATGGAATATGTTACATGTTTTCATCAGATTGATAACTGATAACTGATTTGGTAACTGATTGATTTGACAGCTAACACTGAGAGGAGAGTATTTAGGAGTCTTATCCTGATCCCAAGAGCTAATTTATTTTCTAAGGTTTTAGTCAGTAATGTGTTACTTGTATTAAGGGATACCACTTGTGCTAAGTGGTGTGAATAAATGTGTCTTCAGAGAATTCTCAGCTGTCTTTTTTTTTTCTTTTGCCCTATTAACAATGAAACAGCTTTGATCCATCAAGTTCACTGCTGATTGGACAGCTGAAATTGTCATTATGTGCATGTGTGGAATGTGTGAGTGTGAGGCCAGCTATTGGCTAACAAGCCACGCCTTGTTGATTAACCTGTGATTAAATGCAGGTATGTGAGTAGGGAGTCAACAGAGAGGTGAGCATTTGGAGAGGGAGAGGGAGAGGGAGAGGGAGAGGGAGAGGGAGAGGGAGAGGGAGAGGGAGAGGGAGAGGGAGAGGGAGAGCGAGAGCGAGAGCTACAAAGGCTTAAAAATATCTTTTGTACTTTTGCACCTTTTGCTTTGATAAAGTGTGGTGCATTGCCGTGGAGTGGGGGCAATGAAATGCAACATTATTTATAATTCAGTTTTGACCCACAGCATTGCGGCAAAACAATTTTTATGCCTGATTCCAAAAGGATGCGAAACTTGGTGAAAAGCTGGGAAATGAGGTCTGACAAATTGAACTTTTAAATTTTAGTTTCTGTTTTTAAAAAAAAAAAAAATCTTCCTGGCAGCTTTTTAGACTTCAACTTCGCCAACAGGATAAAGCTCAGCAGAGCAGGGAGAATGGGAAATGATGACATACTTCATAAGTCAGCAGAAGACTAAACATTACCTGTAAATGTTTGTCAGACAAGCCTAGTGTGGTACTGTGAGGACTATGGGGGCTTTGCCTAACTAATCCAACTGAGTTTAGGAGCAAGCAGAGAAGGGGCTAAGGGCATAGCCCAGGTTTCTACTGTTTTTTTTTTGTTTTTTTTTTTTCTTTTCAACAACTCCCCTCCCCAGGCATACAGTGTTTCTCACATATGAAGAGACTGAGAATTCAATTGTATGATTTAAAAAAAAAAAAAAAAAAAAATCACTAGCAACATTAGCTATGATGGCTTGCTAATGATTGTAACAATTTTACCTCAATCTATGTGCAATCGCAAGTAGAGGTCCATTATGCTACAGCTCCTCAGGTTATGACTAGCACCAATTAACTTTTTTTTTTTTTTATGGAAATAAATGCTGATCTTTAAAATTCTTTTGTTTAGTGCATCGGGCCTTTAAATGTAACAGAAAACAAGTTCTTCCCCTTGCAGCTTGTTTATGAAGTTGCTTACAATGATGTGTGCCTAGTTGTTGTGACCCATTATGCAGCAATTTGATGCCAGTGATTATATGTGCCAGGCAGGTATGCAGATCACATAGAAGAGAAAATTGAGCTGAGATTGAGAATTATGTCAGGGCCCCAGTCTGTGGCGGGTCTGTAGATGGGTACATAAAGTAGTGACAAATTGCCCTGCCGATGATTTGAGCGTTTAACTGGGGAGGCTGGATTTATATCTGTTAATTACTATCTTACCTGCTCCCCGGCAATCAAACCCTCGACGCAGTTCAGGACAGGATGATGATTTTCGGAAGTATTCTTCCGGACACGCGTAGGTCGCACGACGCTAAGTGATGTTGGGGAAGTGCCTGGAATGTAATCATTTAACAGTCACAACATTGGGATGGGGAAATTTGTCCATTATTAAAATCCATACGCACAGTTCTATGCATATGGATTTTAATATGCACGCTGCTGTCTGGCCTTCCATATGTCTTCCTTGTATGTTTCCCTTTGGCATCTTGGGGAATGATACCGTAGCACAGAAGACCATGAAGGCCTAGTCATTTTCTTCCACCATTTACATTTCATTTACATTTATTCATTTGGCAGACGCTTTTATCCAAAGCGACTTACATAGGTTACAGTTCATTACAATGTTATCCATTTATACAGCTGGATATTTACTGAGGCAACTGTGGGTTAAGTACCTTGCCCAAGGGTACAGCAGCAGTGTCCCAGCGGGGATCGAACCAGCAACCTTTCGGTTACGAGTCCTGCTCCTTAACCACTATGCTACACTGCCGCCACCATACAATGTAAATGACAGAGGAGGTAAACGCTAAGTATGGTGTTTTGAAAAGTCTCCTTACCCAGACTCTATCTTTTAAAAACTTCAAGATTGCAAAGACTTATGTGAAGGGAATACATCCAGATATGAAGTATGGGAAATGACAACATGGGCATAAGAGTAATTATAATGCTTTAGTGTTAATACTTCATGTATTCTAATATATACCATGCAGAGCTACATCATCAGAACGTGCAATACACATCTGGGAGTGAAGATTAGTGAAACAGTATGGAAATTAGTAGAAAATTCAGTTGTTTAAGCCTATGGTAAGATTGGTTTTTTCCAAATTATGCAAGTACCATGATCTCATTTGCCAACTCCCTGTCATCCAGATTACCCTGTGCTTTGTAGCATTTTGGAAGATAATGAATCAAAGGAGAAAACTTCATTAAAGCCATTTAACAAATTCATGTTCGTGATTGCTTTATGGCCAGTTGGCTTTGGAGAGAACCCTCCTTGCCAAAAAGATTGCACTGTCTGTTTTAAATGACATTGCTAGAACTCAGATGGAATGTTTAAAAAGGTGTTTTAATCAATGGAAAAGGAAAGTGTGGGACGGTCTTACCAATTGTGAGCCAGATTATGAATCAAATGGGACATAATGAGATGGGTTTGCAACATGGTTTAGTCTTCAATTATTGCTGTCATTTCTATGGCCATCGGTCAGTTCATCGACTCTGTTTGACAAGGACGGATCGTCTTGATTTGTGCGCTGTGTAATTGGGGAATTAATATCACTGATGGGTCCGTGCTCTATCTCTCAATATTAGCTTGGCTCTCCTTCATATTCTTTCCAGATGTGTGTGTGTGTGTGTGTGTGTGTGTGTGTGTGCTTCTGTTTTTTAAGTCTTCTGAACGGAGTGATTACAGAGCAATTTGCTGTACTACATTACATCTCCACAGTGCCATTAAAATCTATTTAAAATGTCTGCAATGGGAACAGAGTTCAACTTCATGTAATTCAAAATATTGCTCTCCATGTAAAAAAAAAAAAAAAAAAAAAAAAAAAAAATCTGCTTTTGAATTTGTAAAAGGGCACTGATGCATCAGAAATGTTTCTTTTGGGCCATGTATTGTAAACTGATCATAAAGAATATCTACCCACATGATATCATAGATAATTCAAGGTCTCCTGGATATTAAAAGCAGTATCCTTTAGAAAGGGCAAAAGCATGTGTCCTTGCTTTTCATAAACAGAAAACCGCATCAGAGTCCTCAGGTATATCACCCTGGAATATGCACAGAAAGGTAGCCGGTCCTCATCTTGCCCGTTGGCATCGGATCCGCAGCTGTTTAAGTTCCCCTTGCATATAGTCACAGCATGTTCCAGAAGAAAGGAGCATCGATTTCCAGAAAGCCAGTGGGACCTCGCCGGGTTGTTTGCGGTCTATTTAATGCGGGGGGGGGGGGGGGGGGCATTAGGCCGGCCCAGGACTCGTTTGTATCAGAGCTTGAGCAGATGTTTGTATATAAAACTCACGCTCCGAGGCGCTCTGGCACGGAACTCCCCTCTGACACCCCCATCTTTTGCTGCTTGCCAGATTAAGCAGCTTATAATTAATGCTTCTGAGAATCTTTCACTGACGCTGTTTTGCAGTTGCGTGCCAAGTTGCATACATTGGGCTTGGCATCACCCCCCCCCCCCCCCCCCCCCACACACACACACACACGCACACACGCCCTTCTTCACCTCATAAAAGGCACTGGAATAAATTAGGGACTAAGAACAATCTCAAATCTCAATCATTGATATAATTCAAGTTCCAAAGAGGTTGTCACCTTTGGCAGGGCATGGCACACAAATGACACTCTGAGGAGTGTGGGTCGTAATGTGGCTATCTATGCCATGTAAATCTCCTGAAATCCCATAGATTTGCAGCTGTGGGTTCCGGCGTACATTTTCAATGAAGGCATCTGGAAGAGTCTAAGCACTCCTGTGCTCCTTTGTACAGCAGGAGAGTGGACTGGTAGAGTTTTATTTAGTCATGTCATTGATCCGCTTGAACTTTCCAATGACATTTAAAATGGCTGCCATCCCTCGCGGCGTGTCTCGTGGTCTGCCCTCTGCCCTGATCCGAAATCAATAGCGGGCAGCCGCCACCAAAACCGCCCAACCCCCCGCCGACGCCGGTTTCTGGACACAGCCTGTCTTATAGGGCGGTCAGAGTCTCCGAGGTGATTTTCGAGGAGAGGCTTGCTGAGCCTCCCTAACTAGATTGCCGTGTTTGCATGCATGCCTTTGTGGCTCAGGCCGGATCCCCGAAATCGCCGGATCACCTGGCGTTACCCCGTTACCCCCGCGCAATTAGCCCGTCGCCTCACGCCGCTCCGAGGCCGTGAGCCGAGCGCGTGTCATTAGCGCTCCCACGCCTCAGAGCTGCCTTGCTTCCCACGTCTCAGCGCGCCCAGGCAGCCTCAGAACAGAACCGCTGGCCCGCTTCAACACTGCGCCCTCCAGATTAGCATTAGAAATATTCATATCGCAGCATCAGAGACAAAAAATAAAATACGGTATGTGAGACGAGTCATTTCTTGTCCGTCTGAATTTTATTACGGCTCATGCTACGGAATAAAAGATTTTAATGGATTAAAATGCATCAGATTAAACAAATGGGATGTTCATTCTGCCTACACCCCATTTCAGGTAAGACCTACGGGTGGATGCACCATCGGTATTATCTCCCAGTCTGCAACAATGTTATTTTTTTCTCAACTCCCTGCAATTTATTTTTGTTCTCTCTTCCATGACAGAGATTTAACACTGGTGCCTGAGCAACTCCATGCTGCTCACAGAAAAGCCTTAGCCATTCATTAAAATTTCAGAAGCTGGAACTCGCACAGAAAACGTTCCTCTGCTGGCATTGAGCTGTGTGTGTGTGTGTGTGTGTGTGTGTGTGTGCCCGCAATTGCTTTTGTGCATCTGCACGTCACTTAGAGCTCATCTGTAGGACCTTGGTTTACTCTGCTCTAAGGGGAGGGATGCTTGTGATGGAGACAGTGATGCACAGATTAAGGAGGACAGTGAGGATGAGGAGTGTGATCAAGATGGCGAAGAGACCGAGGAAGGTAATGATGGCTCTGACAGCGACGGCGAAGAGACAGAGAATAATACCGATGGTTCAGACAGTGATGTGCGCTTGTTTCACTGCCAATTTCCCGGTAAAGTAGACTGAAGATTTCAGAAAAGCAGAACCGCTCAAGGAGCTGTGATGGACTCAGTCACCTCTGATTCGCACCAATAAGATGCAGGTAATTGTGAGCAGAAAAGGCAAAAGTGAGAGCGCTGACGGGATGAGTTCATAGTACAGTTACGGGGTAAATTATCAAAGGCCTAAAAGTCTGCCCCTGGTGGCTGCTCTGTGGAAGTGCACCTCTGAGTTCTGGGCAGAGTTTTTGATGTTCTGAGGTTGCCGGATGGGCATCGCGCTCACTCTAATCTGCTTTGATATGTTGAATCTGGCTGAATCTTTAGTGTTGCGGTTCTGAGTGGTCTCTTCAAACCACACTGTACGGGTGGCACTGTCAGGCTGGCCTCATTCTAGCCAAAGCATTTAACTTGAGCATTTTGTCATGAAGCAAGAATGAGACAAGCTGAAATTCCAAGTAGAAGTTACGAGTGCCCTCGTTTTAATAGTTGTTTATGTACATTATTTAGTATTTGTTTCCGGGAAATGCATTTTGTGCTTTTTGGATGTTTCGTCCAATTACATGGGTGAGATGCAGCGGCTCATGGAAGCGTGAGAGCATAGCTCAGCCCATGTTGTTCCTGCCATCCCAATATTTAGTGAACGGACTGGTGTGGTCATTTATTGTATGAGCGTGCATACCGTCAGCCTGCTAAAACCGGCATTCCTGTCAGAAAACGAAGCTCCTCAGCACTACCATCTAACCGAAATTCATTCAGGCTCTACTGTTCTCTTCCGTGACAACCATTACTTATGTTTTTTTTCCCCCTCATATTTATGATCCTCAAAAAAAAAAAAACATGATAGCTCTTTGGGGAGCAACAGCCCGCTTGCTTGGCAGAAACATGTTTTTGCACGTTATCGGTGTAAACATCATAAATCAGCAAGTGCACGTGTTGCCATGACTGTGGAATGCAAATCTGAGAGAGAACTCCAAAATGGGAATCGTTTGCAGATTGCAAGTGGAAAAATACAGATGCACAGCTGCACCCAGGAAGAGCGTGAATGGAAAAGTGAATACAAGAGTCGTTTGGACAAATGGCAAAATGTACACATGGAAAGGGAAACATGACACGAATCGGTCAACGAAGAGTCAGAAAGAGACCACAAACATGGAGTAGACAAACCTATCCCTGATGTAACGAGGCAGTCATCCTACTATAAGTAATATCAAGGAGGACAAAAAAAAAACACATTTAGAACACATTTAAAAATGCAAAGTGAAAATTGTGGATGTATGCAATCTCCATACTCCAGAACTCTGCAATAGGAGGTTTGCCATACCCATCCTGGGTGTGTTGCAGTGATGTTTTATGGTGAACTAAGGAGGTCTGCAGACAGTCGGTCTACGAAAGGTCAGCTTTGTAAGTAAAGTGGATTACGGTGCCATCAAGGAGGGGAAATGACACATTCCAAATGGACAGAAGCAAGCTCAGGCCTGAATCGGCTGGTGCAAAATCAAACATGGCAGAAAATAAAAAGAAAATGAGGATCAGAGATCCCAGGCTGCAAGGGGCTGTCAGATCTCCAGCTGTCTGAGACCAGAAACATGGAGAAGTGATGGCTGATGTGTGCTTGCAAAAACTGGATTTCAGGGGAGGAGCTCTGCAGAATGTGAATTTGCAGTTCCCCACTTTGTAAGCTTTGTAAACACAATCTTACATAAAGTAAAATTATAGTGTATGCATATTTCATGATATGCAAGACATTCTAGCCTTGCGTCTGGGTCAACTATAATAGACAAATATCATAATATGAACATGGTATTTAATAGTATGCTTTAAGAGGGTACAAGATCTTTATAAGGGTGCATGAAATGCCTCCACAGGCATCTAATGCTATGTGACCTTTCTGTAGTTTAAAGTCATTTTAACCCTACAAACACACCTGGGTGCGCACGCGCATATGCACACTCACACTCACCCACACACCTGCGTGCAAACACACGCTCACAGGCACGCACTCACATTTACATGCCCAAGCAAGGCAGTCAGAAAGGTTCTACCCTCTTGGGAAATTACATTTCTGTAGGCAAATTACATTAAGTAACCTGACAAATTTATGTCTATTAGAAAACCCTGCCACTGCTAATAAAAGAGACAGGAAAAAAAAATGAATATTAATGATAGTTATTTCCTGCCTGCCCCCTTTTTCTCCTCAGCAATTCATTTGATTCTATTTGTTTAGAGCGAGCAGTTGGGCGAGTGACTGGAGAAGCGGCACTTTGAAGAGCGACGACGCCTTTCCGAAGGGGGAGAGGCCTTTGATGTTTCTCTTCCTTTTAAAATAATTATGAATGGGAAAACAACGCTACATTTCAAAGACAATGACAACGCGCGCCGGGCCTCAGATCTCCATTTACACCAGAAAGGAGTAAATTAAGTTGGAGGGCGGAGCGGATTCCGCCTTGCTCGCTTTTTTTCGGCGGGCGCGCCGGGGAAGACAATGGAGAAATTTTTCAAAAGGAAAAGTGACAGCCCTCCCCCACCCCCCCCCCCCACCCCCTTCACCCCCTTTGAAGGGAAACGCTGGCTGCGCTAATGGCGTTTCGACGAGAGTGTCGTGCGATTTACAACAGTCACTCACGGCAAAACTTCTTCTTTTTTTTTTTTTTCCCCCCCCCCCAAAAAAAATTGTGAATAATGAAGTTTCCGTTGCTAATCCATTCAGATCTATTTTCCTTTAAAAGACAGGGTCTAATTAATCTCTAAATCTCTGAGCAGACTTGGAGAGGGGGAGAAAAAAGTAAAATTTAGCTTCTCTTCATTCAGCAGATGATTCTCAAATCCCTGATTCTTTTCAAGACATATCAAAGTCAGAACTATTTAGGCGGCTGTTGCAAGGGGGGGCATCACGCTGCAACATTGACTTGAAGTTTATCTTGGCACCAAACAAAAAAGGAGTGTCTATCAGGTGACATGTTTGAAACGAGCCTATCCCTGATGTAATGAGGCAGTCATCCTACTACAAGTAATGTCAAAGAGGATAAAAAAACAAAATGCAGAACACGTTGAAAAATGCAATGTGGTAAAATTGTGGTACATCTCAAATTTTATGTGATGCAGACACTGGGCCCTCCGTTGAACTCTCTGCAATAGGAGGTTTGCCATGCCCATCCTGGGTGTGTTGCAGTGGTGTTTTGTGGTGAACTAAGGTGGTCTGCAGACAGTCGGTCTACGAAAGGTCAGCTTTGTAAGTAAAGTGGATTACGGTGCCATCGAGGAGGGGAAACGACACATTCCAAATGGACAGAAGCAAGCTCAGGCCTGAATCGGCTGGTGCAAAATCAAACATGGCAGAAAATAAAAAAAAAAATGAGGATCAGAGATCCCAGGCTGCAAGGGGCTGTCAGATCTCCAGCTGTCTATATTAAGAACTTTGTTACAATAACTTTCTATTATAACTACTAGGTTGATCAAATAAAAGAGGGTATGGGGGTCAGAAAAACTCAGTTTCTAAAATGGCAGTCTTATTGCTGGTGCGTAAATCAACATAGTAATGACAAGTACCATATTATACATGATACATATTGTAGCTGTATTTTCAGGAAATAATTTTTTGTCTGATACTTTGAGTATTGGAGTCTTTCCATCTGACATGAGCATGTGTGGTTTTTTTTTTTTTCCCCTTTCCCTGTTAGACACATTGAATTACATACTCAGGGTCAATTACCCTGTCCTTTGTAGCTTCTCATACTTTTTATGAAGTGTTATTGATGACCAATTATGTGACAAATACGCCATCACAGAACATGGGTCTTTAGCAGTCATAGCAAATTTCTTGTACTGTGACAGCATGATAGTACTCATCTCACCTCAGTCTGAAGGCTACTTATTTGATACATGCAAAATCGCTTCCAAAACATAGATCCTCTGCCATCAAGAGGGCGGAGAACCGCAGGTTATGAACCGTGAGTTGGGGGCATACGTCTGGGAAGCAACTCTTAGAAAAACTGATGAGTCTGAAAAAGATCGGCCATGCAATAATGCAGGCGATATGCATATGATTCATATTTATCAGTTCAAGGGTAAATGAATTAAAGGACGGTTTCACAAACAACAGGTCAAAAGGGTTTTTAAGCGAAGAAAAATTCGTTACAATGCAGGCATTAGCCTTCCCAGAGGCCTGCAGTTTACAAAGGCAAGAAGAAGGTGAGAATTAAGCTCTTCCCTGCCGGGTTTCGGCTATGCCCGGGGCCGGCGAGTGGCTAACCCCACTCAGAGTCCTTCTGCAGACTTGCATTAACAATTCTGAATCAATTCCCCAATACTGGCTGCATTTTACCAGCA
Organism: Megalops cyprinoides; assembly: GCF_013368585.1. NCBI lineage: Eukaryota > Metazoa > Chordata > Actinopteri > Elopiformes > Megalopidae > Megalops > Megalops cyprinoides. The sequence continues at coordinate 23,402,546 of NC_050604.1, forward strand.
TTGCTTTTGACCTGAGGCCAGGTATGCTAAATTGAATGTGGCTGTTAAAATTCAAGGGCTTGCGGTGAAATAAAAAAATTAAGAGGACAATCTAAAACATTCAGTGTACCAACACTCAAGCAGGATGTGATTGGCCCATGCAGAATGTAGTTTTTTTTTTTTTTTTTTTGTGCACGTGTGTGTGTGTAGATGAGTATGGGTTCATCATCATATGTAATATATATATATGTGTGTGTGTGTGTGTGTGTGTGTGTGTGTGTGTGTGTGTGTGTGTGTGGGTAATATATACACACATGTAATAGATGTGTAGTACTGTACATGTAAATAAGGTGCATTTTGATTGTAGAAAATCAGGTATGTGATATGGAGGGGAGCATAAAACAATATGATTTATATATAAAATTAAGCTTGCGCTTATAATTAAGTATCTAAGTGCATCTATTACATAAATGTCAATAGTAATATAATATGGCAATATATTATACACGTATTGACATTACTTTTTATAGGAGTAGATTGTTGTGGTGAATAACTTTCAGTGGTAAAGACTGTGTACACAATCATCATGCAGCTTGTACAACACATTAGCTTTTCTTTGGTCAGTGTTTTTACAAAAGCTGTCATTAGTCTTTAATTCTCATCTCATGGGATTAGTTTGTGTGCCAGGAACAATTAAAATTTCATGGATACTTGCGCCACGGAGGAAAAAAAAAAAAGAGGGGGGGAAAAAGGAATGCAATTGAGAAAAGCAATTTATTCCCTTGATTTGAAGTTTCACCGTGCATTTAATTACTGTACACCACAATAAACAGTCCCCTCAAGTTTAGCGTTTCATGGAATGGCGGCATCAATTCTCGAATTTAAACACGGGATTGCGATTTGTGTCTTCCAGCACCCACGTAACAACCCCCCCCCCAACTTTATTTTATTGCTCCGTGGCTCATTTTGTTCAGAGCTGCCAATTTAGCAGCAGCTTAATCCTGTGGAGAGCGCCGCCATAGTGCCAGTCCTGAGCCTGTGATTGACGCCTGGGCAGATCTAATCGAACGCGGCACGTTAGGGTGATTGACACCTTTCAGGTGCGCTCCCACAATCAGGCGGCCGGGATCACAGGGCCGCCAGTTTGCGTCCGCCGTCGGGGAGATTACAGCGGTGTCGGCCTCTGAAACGTCTGCCGAATTGCTTCTTGATTACTCTTTAAATCGGCTTGCAAATCATGAAATCTTTTATTTTAGTCTTTGCATCAACATACCATAGGGGAAGAGGAAGGGGAGGGGAGTGGGGGGGGGGGGGGAGAGAAAATACAAACAGTCCAGTTGGTTTTTCTTCTGTGTCTTCTGTCTCTGTTGTACGCAGCAAGGCCAGTGGTAGAACAGTCACTTTTGACATTCGTTAAGCAGTGCCCACATGGAATTGCTCAGCCGGGAGGTTTATTGACCATGTTGTTGGTTGGTTAGTTTTATAAGGACAAAGTGGCACATTAATCAGAGCCTGGACTGATGTCTAGCCAGACATACCAATATTCTATATTTCAAGACCGAGTGAAATTTCGAAAATGCATTCATGATAATGTGTGTAACAAACAGAGCATGTACATGAGGCAACTAAAATGCAAAGTGTCACATTTGGATTCATGGAAATCATTTTTTCTTTTGTCCAATGGACATAATGTGGAGAAATGCAGAAATTAATATGCCATTCACACACATGCCCTTGAAAGACAAGAGCCAGTTTGACCTGTTTCATAATAATCTAATTTATTGCTTAAAGCATAATATGGATACACCACTTATGCATGTTTTCCCAGGGTCCAGTTGCTTTCACCTTGGAAATTCACAAAATCATTAAGCTTTAAACCAGAGATTTCTCAAACTTAGATGATGCATACACCGATAGAGATGCACATTCAACTTTTGATAAATATGAAAAATAACCTCATTATGATCCTAATTATCCCCAAGCCACCCCAGAATTATGGTAAAATGTTTGCCGTGGTTTTGCTTTAGGTGGTACACCCCCCCCCCCCCCCCCCCCCCCAATGAAAATGTAGACGTGTGAACCCAGCTGTAAGGCCTTCTGGCAGTGTATGACAACCAGTCAATCGCATATTACTCTACACTTTTACAGTGGAAAATGTAGACATCTGAGAGAAACTGCAAGGTCTAATAAATCTCTATAACAACCAGTCAGCCATACATTGTATTTCTACTCTTAAAAAGAAAAATGTTGACCTTTTAAAAAACATCTATGAGGTCTCATTCCTCTCTACACTGTAAAACAACCAGTCAGTTGGATGATGAACTTCCATTCTGTTAAAAAGGAAAATGTTAGCTTGACATGTCAAAAGAGAGCTGTGGCGGACCTCATAGCAGGGCCTAGAGACTGACAGTCAAATCTGTGATGAAGCACTTAAGTGGAAACACCTTAAAGGAAGAACAGATACTGCAGAAATGAAATCCCTTTCAGAAAGAATGACAGAATCGATGCAATGCAATGAACCTATGTTTTATTTGAAATGACATAACGGAATGCCTCATAGTTCCGTACAGTCAGACAATTTGCTTGGAAGATGAGGGTAAAAAAAATTCTCAGTTGTAAAAATTCCCCTTAATGGACCCCTTGTGGCAAGCAGACAAAAACTTGTTGATTTATCTAGGGCTGGTAGTGCAGTGTAGTGGTTAAAGTGCAGGGCTTGTAACTGAGAGGTTGCTGGTTCAATTCCCTGTTGGGGCACTGCTGTTGTGGATTAAGTACCTTGCCCAAGAGTACAATTGCCTCAGTAAATATCCAGCTGTAATGTAATCTCTATCCACTGAGCCAGCCAGTCTTTTTGTTTATCTACTTGTTAAGGAAAGTGTAAGCTATATGAGTAATAAGTTTATACAAAACATATTTATACCATATTGCCTATTATCAGTAATAACCTGTTTATTCTTGCTGCTTCATTTTTTCACCATGGTCTGAGCTACAGGTGTAATATGCAGGGTTCCCCGTGCAAACAAAGGGGGCTGGGATGTTTATTTTAAGAGCTATTCACAATAAGATACTAGTTGCCCCCTAAACATGAGATTTTTTTTTTTCTCCTATTTCCAAGATTTCTCAACACTAAACGTATTTTACCACTGTTAGCTTATGCGCTTAGCAGCAATCAACACTGATGGATGGATGGGTCTTCCAGTGATCTGCTTATGCATGCGCTGTCTAGCAGAGTGAAGCTACGCATTTTTAACATCAACTGTGCACATCTGCAAGAGCAGAGACGTGTGAGGGGGTCATCTGTCCCCCCTCATCTTTCACAGGCCTTGGTGTCATGGAAAACAGGGATGGCTGTCTGGCTGGGTGTATCAGACCCCCCTGATTATCTTGGTCACTCTAATTTATTGGCCCGCCCCCGGGGTACAGGTGGGTGTAGTTATCACCTGCCGTGGCGTCGCTTCCTCTTTCTGGGTATGCAGGAGAGAGGACGCGGGTGCAGAACGCAGAAGCAAAATGGCGTGACCGAGGAGAGAGAGTCTGATTTACTCTTCCCTGTGAATTATTCATGGCATGATTACGTGCCACACATACATCCGTGTGCCTGTTTCTCACCGTCATGCTCATCGCTGGAGCTGCTCGTCCCCCCCCCCCCCCCGGCTGGGGGTGTGTGTTTCTACACGTGTGTGTGTGTGTGTGTGTGTGTGTGTGTGTGTGTGTGTGTGTGTGCGCGTGAGTGAGACTGAAGGGCAAGCTACAGGAAGAAAGTTGCTCTTGTGCTCCTATTTGTCTCCACTGGGATAGAACCCACAAGTAGAGAAGACCACCCATTTGGAATGGTTTGCCTGATGGTATGTGTATACATATGCAAATTTGATGCTTGATATCTGTTTTTTTTTATTATATATATATAATATAATATAATATATAATATAATATAATATAATATAATATAATTTATTATTATTATTATTATTATTATTATTATTATTATTATTATTATTATTATTATTATTATTATTATTATTATTATTTTATTATTTATTTTATTTATTTTTTTTAATATTCTGATCATTTTTATTCGCAGCATCACACAAACACACGCGCTGAGAAAATGGCTGTGTACAATGTGTAAAGTGTCAAGACGCATGGCAGGGACCTTTTGGATACAATTCAGTCTTTCTACAAGGAGTCCAAAAGAAAATCAAGTCCAAGCACATTATCAACAGCTAGAAGACAGCCACCAAATTTACTGCCCGCCAAATGAGATCATTACCAATACCTGGTCTGGCAACTCCTCCCTCTGTTGGCAGTTGTGGAGATTGTAAAATGCAGGCAACAGATACGGGTTTTATCTTAGATAAAGCCATTTTTAGAGTGAAGATACCATATTCTTTGTCTGGTGGACTGCAAAGGCAATGTGCCAAAAACATAGTGTAGAACAGGTTCAGGCCGTGTCTGTACAAGCTGAGAAAGCATCTGCTGTCAGCTTCAGGGAGTGAGGACTTTTTTATTCTGTTACCCTAGCCGGCCCTAACATACCCCAACATGACCCCTCCACCAACACGAATCACTTCAAAGAGCTGCTTGGTTCTGGTGGCTCGGTGATGGAATATGGGAAACCCAAAGCATCTGCGTTTCTGTGTAAGTGATACACTTTTAAAAGAACCGCATTTTAAGTTACATGGATGCTCCAGACAGGTGAAATGGCATCATGTTGAATCGTGTTATGTATTACACAGCAAAGCAAACTGAGCTAATGTTCCTCAATAAAGCTTTGATTTTACAAATATCAGCATAACTGAAATGATGTAACATATTCATTTGGCATTCACAGACTCTAGAAATGTTTACAGTTTACCACCCACTCTACAAAGAAACATTCATACTTCCCCGTATGTAAACATTACATCATAAAATGTGCTTGCACTCCCAGTAAAATGTATACTACTTGTAATGCAGGTGGCAGTATGGCATAGTATTTGTGTTTCCATAGTATTCCTTGCTGGAGAACTGCTGATCTACTCTTGTATAAGGTACTCAACCCACAATTGCCTCAGTAAATACCCAGTTTGTAACCTATGTGAGCTGCTCTGGATAAGGGCGTCAGATTTTGGCAAGCATACACCTGTTTGAGCGGCTAGCGTTACGCAGTAATGGACATTGGTTACACATGGAAACTAAAGTATTACTCCATCTTTGTGCCATAAAACCACAAGAACAAAGTGAGTGTGTTTGCAGATGAGAATTTTGGCAAAAGGTGCAGGCGTTAATCCGTATAGGGACAGGCGCAAGTTCACACAAGTCTGCCATCTACACTATCAAAAGGATATTACTGTCGTTAATCTCGCTAATTGAATTTGCATGGCGACGCGCAAGTGATTTAGGATAACTTCGCTGAGTTACGGTTTCCTTGGAGTCACCTATGAGTACAGCATTAACTTTCAGCCGCTTCTTTAAATCACCTGCGTGTCAACAACCGATGCCGCCGCAGAGCGCGGTGTCACGGCGTGGGGGCCGTTGAAATACGCCGGGAGTCTCTGTAACCTTGCCGCGAAATGTTAATGATTCAAACGCACTTGGCTCGGAGATGTTTGCGCTGCGCTGCGTTGTCTCAGGCCAACTGGCTTGATGTATTAGCACTGAATCTCACGCCCTGGGCTGTACTGCGCTGCGCAGATACACCGAGTGACATTGATATCGCTGGAGTATATTCCGCGCTGAATTATGAAGCCCGCAGACAGAAATGAATCCCAAAAAAAAAAACAAATGTGGCCGCACTTCGTGGACTTATTACACCTCTGCTTATTAAGGGTGCCTCCATAAACGAAATGACATATTAATCATTTCTAAGAACTGAAGGAGAGTCAATTTCAATAACAGCAGCACAACTTATTAGAACAATTAGACCTCTTAATCTGGTAAATCAAACAGCATTTATTATCAGAAGCAAACTGTTCACAGGGCATGCAGTGGCATTATAATGGAGGTGCTGAGGGGAGACTTGATTTCTTACAGTATCACGTAAGAAGTCAAGAAGTTTTCAAGGTAATCAGTTAGGCCTAAACTTAATGATAATTAGTGCAGAAATACAAGGACACACTTTTGTTAGTATTCATATAAACTGCAAAACAGTCTTTTATATTTTACACAAATACTAATTGAGTTCATGTTCTTAGGTCTTTAATGATGTAATTATCTGGAGGGTTTGCATGTGCAGTCTTGTAACATGACCCTTTTTTTAACCCTTTCAGTGCAAGTTGCCTTCATTTTTGATATAACCGTTTCAAATAAACTTTTTTTTACTGACTCAGAGAATCTCATTTTATTATGTTTTTTTTGTACACAGAAAGCATCTGTGTGTAGATGCATATGATCAGATATAAATACCTGACCTTTCACTGTTAGGAGCACTTTGGTGTGGCCTTGGTATGATGTCTGGTCAATCTCAGGGGATAAGTAAAACATTTTTTCCTGCCTTTCAGAGGGGAAAAAGTAACTATGTCAAATTACAGCATGTAATAATTAAACAAGGCTGTCACTCACGAAAACACTATGGTTATAAATAACCCACAAGGCCTTGCATATAACATATGGTCTACAGTGAACAGTTAGTCCTTTTGAAGCATGGAGCTGCTTCCTGGTTTGGACCCTCCATCTGGATACATACCCTGACTGACATGCCAAGAGCTTGCAACACAATCCCCAACACTGAAGTAACACCCTCCTGGCTTTTCATTAGCATTCACACAGTGACACACTGCATCCCCTGCAAAGAGATCACTGGGAATATGTAAACTGGGCTCTTATAGTTACTGGAAACAGTTCCAGGAGCTTCAAGCTGGGAGCATGGCTGCAAGAATTAGTCACAACACAGCACCACCAATGTTAACATTTCTATGGTAAATACTGCTGGGAGTTGATCCGTAATATGTCTATCTGATGCACACAAATAATGAAGTATGGATTTGATGTGGAGAATCTGTCCCTAAGAGACAGAAAGTAAGTCCGAAGCACGTCTCAGATTCTGACAAGTCACAAGTTGCCAGTCTTGAGACTCATCTTCCAAGACGCAAATCTCAGAAGTCTTGCTCAGTGACAGCATTTCACCAATCGTAACACAGCGGTCATTTTAACGTTCTTTATTGTTTGCATAACTTGGTCATTGCAAGAAGGGAAGAACAGAAATGCCACCCCATGAAATATTATATTTTTATATATATATATATATATATATATATATATATATATATATACCAGCTGAGTCCTGTGAAGTCTACACATTCTAACACAGCCTGCAGATACTGATTTATGACCACTCGTGAAAATATCCGGGCGTTCTTGCTCTCTTGTGAAGTGTAAACAAGACTTTCAGAGGCCGAGGATGCTGCTGAGGTAGGCTTTTGCAGCAGGAGTAAAAAGTTATTTTGTTCACAGCATGCAGTGGGTCTTCACTCACTAAAGCATTTGCACTGAATAGTTGGGCTGTTGGTTCTTATTCAACCGGCTGCCCTTCAGCACGGGGCCTGTTTAATGATGGTCATCTGAACATGTTTCAGGGAGGATTTGTGTGTTTTTCGATGGCAAAAATCCGGGGCAAATAAACAGTAACAGTAACATAAAATGATAAACAGTTAAATAATTGACAGCAATATATTCTATAGGTAATCAACACACATTTTCTAGCCACCTGAACAAGGAGACATTTTCACCCCATAAAGAATAAAGACCATTAAAAATAAAATAAAAAAAAAAAAGATACTTAACGACATGTTTCAGTGCAGAATCAATCCTCATGGCCTGGAGAGATCTGATCTACTTTTCTGGTTGTCTTTCCCTGGTGGTGGTGCCCTAATTACACGCTGAACAGATTTTGATATCATATGTTTTATGTATCATCTTTTCTTGTGTGTTTGACCAGAGGCTGTCTGTCATGAAGCCTCACTTTGCGAATCCTAATTGCCGTGGCAACTAGCCCGCTGTCAGATCTAATTCGCTCCTGAATAGCTGCACTTGTTGCGAGAGAGGCTAATTAAGGCTTTAATTATTTCTCTCACTGTGGGCAAATGGCACGGCACATGCTTGAAGCAGTTGTAAGAGGTTCTATTTTCATTTTGGACAGTGCAGCTGTATAGTCAGAATGTGAACAAGCTGAAGTTATAATCACTATGCTGTCAAATGCTCAGTGTTTGCATCAAGCTAGTGTTGGTCACAAACATGTGGATCTCAGATTGTTATAAATGTAGGTCATGGGCCATGTGAAGTAGACACCAAGAACCAGAAAGCCACAGATTGCAGCTGTATGAGCTTACCTCACTCACCACTGAATAACTTGGCCATTTTCCTCACGTATAAAGCTCTCTTTTGCTTTGCCAAGTACAGGAGGCTTATCACTTTCGATTTGTCCACTATGTCATCTGCAAATCTAAAATCAACTCCGCAGTAGTGGTACAAAGTTTGACTATATTTTTGCTCTTGCTTTAGCTCACTTGTGTACTTCGGAAAGAACTCCAGTTCATCTCCGTCCAACATCTCGGACATCTCAGGTCGTGGATGCATTTTCTTACTGTTGCTATGTACCAGAAATGTGCTACTTACATATAGCATTCACTGAGATGTCAGTAAACAACAGGTGACGGCACCAAATTCGATCCTAATTGAAAGCAGTTTTTCTCCTCAACAGCAGTATATCTGAAATAGGAACTGATATTTTTCAACATGTGAATTTATTTTACTTCATATAAAAGGGCACATCAAATTCCTCATGTCATTTTTCATTACATAAATTAGTTCAAATTGGCATACGGCATGTGAGGATAGCCATTATAGATCCTGAATAATCTCACTAAAACTGAGTCGAAACATCAAAAATGGGGCAGGGTTCTTAGGATTTAATGACCATTGAAAAATCACTTTCAAAATATGCCATATCCATGCAGTTAACAGGGGAAGGCAAGACAGACTTATCATAGGATTTGTTACTACTTGGGAAAATTCCCACCCAGTTTTAGCCTGGTCATTTAAATGAAAGAAGTGAAAAGTGCATGTGTGTCCAGGTCAAAGTTGCATAATGTTACTGTCTCTGTCTCTATTTAAACTCCTCTCTGCCTTTAAATGCAATTGCACAATCTTATGGTAAGCCTGACCCTCATTTGTAAAATTTTCCACATAAAAAATGAAATGAAATGAAATCCACTTTGATCAAATTGCACCAACTCAGCTGAAACCCAAACATTAGATTTATGATAAAACATTTAGCTAATGTGAACGGATCACTGGGCAGGGAATTTTTGCAAGTCATAAGCAAAGAAGGCCTGGCTGAGGTCTAAAGCATCATCTCAGCCTGCATATTAGCAATGCATTTCATTTAAAACCAGTGCATGCTGCACCTGTTAGCACATTGGGGTTGAGATGTGAACAGTATCTCCGTCGCCCTGCAACAGAAAAGAGGTATCTCCACTGAGCAATGAAGCGGTACCATCTTTGGTTCTTCTTTTTTGTATTTTTTACCCCTTGTTCACCCCTATCTTTCAGAATTGCCAGTTGTACTTTAGGTTTATCTCACTGTGACATGCTCTACAATTGCCCTGGGTCACAGAATATGCAATCTTATGATGCACGCGTGTGCACACGCGCACACACACACACACACACCAATCACAACACTGAAAATCCCACAGTGCACTAGAAGAGCAAATGGCGAAAGGGAATGGGCACGTCTTGGTGACATCATCTGAGCGGCGAGTCGCACCTGGTGAGTTGATGCATTGGGAGAGGTGTCTGACGGAATCCACTCTACCCTGGTGGAAAGAAGCCGTTTGTGAATGCCACAGCTCAGAAGCAGTTGAAACGGAAAACATCCATTTATATATGAATGTTTTTCACCTCTTGGTCCGTACATTTTGCTGTATTAAACTTTTTTTTGTTTTTGTTGAGTAAGATTAAATTTGAGTGATAACAGAAATATGGGTGACAGCAGATATTATCTAATACCTTTAAATAGATCTATTTGTCATCATGGTCCTTTCCACTGGAATTAAAAAAAGTGCTTTTAAAGATCTGTATAATTCCTTATTCTTCTCATCATTCTCCACTTGTTTACACATGGCCTTATTGACAAATGAGTTACTACTTTACTGAGAAATAAAAATATTACTTTTAGTGTCCTGTTTGTATAAGTTTTGCATCCATTTACAAGAGATGTATTAAGAATAGAGGATAGCTCCCTGACAGTCCTTATTGTTTAATGTTAAAAGCCTTTTTTTTCCACCAGTACTTATTTACATGCAGGGATGCACTGAAGGAAAAAAGAAAAGAACAAAAAAACCAAAGCAACAAGAAAATCACTCACCTGATAGACTATTTTATTTATGAAAACTCTGCCTTGTGCGATGGAGACAAATTACCTTTTAACAACGTGGAATAGAATTTTGTTTACAAGGCTATGCTTCCCCTTGCTTTTTTAAATGAGATTTTTCACGGCTTCTATTCAGAGCTTAAAATATTATCATCTCAATCTTTCAAAAGCAATCAATTTTGGGGGGGTGGTGGGGGGGGGGGGGGGGGGGGGGGGTTGGGGTGGTTGCGGGTGTTGGGGGAGAGGTCCTGGGTCGGGGAAAAAAACAAATAAACAAAAGAATTGAGTGGTGTCCATAAAGGGACACATTACCTTCATTTATCAGAGTATGACACAGCTCAAGTGATTCAAACTCCCCTTGATTTATTCATACTGAGGACTCCTTGTCTGTGGGTTATTTGAGGCTAGAGCATATCTTTGGATGGTGAGCATGACCTTTTCTGCGCTCAGATTCCTGGATATTGCCATCCAAATGCCATCGGCACGGTAACAGAATGGTAAAAAAAGGGCAGAGTCTGGAGGGGAAATTTACAGTACTCCTAAAAAAAAGGAAATCAAAGCGTGAGTCACAGAAATGCGTAGCTGAGGACAATCACGTCTGCACCCGCCCGGGGACTTGGTGGCTATTGGTTGTGATAGACGGATCTGTACATGAGTCTACCGCATGCAACAGTGATTGCATAGAAGCACTTTACCCTCCTTTTCCAGACTGGCACCATGTAAAATTGAAGACACACATGCAGGATTACCATTACAAAAGCAGCAGCCTTAATATCCTGAGGCAACACAGACACACAAATATAATTAACTGACTTTGGCGAACATATTGAGTGCTCAATTCACGCTCGCATGTTTTGAGAAAAACGTAGCAATCATTTTTGCTCTCACAGTTCCAACTGCATGAGAAATGTCAACATCAGCACAGTACAGTACAGTATTGGCCTGCAGGTCAGAGGACAACACAGGGGCCCAGCGCTCATTGACACTACAGAAAAAGATGATATCAGCCACACCACAGGTGGATCTGCCAGAGACGACATCATTTCCTGTATAGCAGCAAATTGCTGCTTCACTGTTTCACTGTGTTGGTGCAGGTGAACACGGGCTTGGCTCAGACGTGCAGAACGGGTATGTTAATTGTGTGCAGCGGACCAATTGATGGGGATGTCTAAGTATGATGGTTTGGATAGGAGTGTCTAGTCCCTGCAGAAATTCCATGGCAGTGATTGATGCTAGCCTGACTGCACAGCACTACACCGCCGAGGTCCTGGGACCTCACCTGCTGCCTCCGTGATCATCCTGACGTGAAAATATCCCAGCTGCACCTGTGAAGAAGCCACTGAGGGCTCAGAGACCGGCGAACTCTCTTGTTCAGATTCTACAACAGGGACTAAGCAGAGAGTCCTCTAAAAATGGAGTGGCATGGAATCCCAACAAATGGAATCTGAACCCTGGGAAATGCATTACCTGCAGCTGGGTAGTTTGCATTGCATCCAGCAGTTGCTGAACACAGCAACACTATGACACTGTGCTAGTTAGAATGCCCTGCACTGAATTCTACATTTGTGATGTCATAGTTGATCCTCTGCTGATGGCAAGGGCTACTTGGAATGCTGTCTAAAGTTATTCCATATTGTGTTATTTTTGTAAAAGTTCAGCACGTCTGCTGTCAGGGATTTTGTATTTTTCCTCATCATAACTTTGTGAATTTATTGCTGGTACTAATAACTTTTCTTTCCATGCTCAGCATAAGATATGAAAATGAATATGAACTATGGGCTGCCACCTCCCACATCCCCGCTGATGTTACTACATGCTGTACTTATGTGTACAGAGCATATTAAGATTTAGATTTAGTGTGTATTTAGATGCGCATAGGAGATCAAGAGTCATTTTATTTGTGTTAGCTTTTCGAACTCTGTTATCCGGCACACATTATTAACTGGTCTGCTGTTAATGTTATGCAAAGACCACAGATGCTTAAACGCACAATAATTTGCATGGTTTCACGGGCTGCGCTGGTCTGATCACAGCTTTTGTCAACATCACGCTGTTCTGAAAACACCAGCTGAGAGGCCCGGCATTATGCCGCACTGCCATTCGCGGCTCTTGATGGTGTACCAAAATAACCCGACTTTGAAAAGTTAGCGTTGATGAGGCACTTTTAAAACCTCCATCGAAATCACTTTCTTTCAGCGGTGTACATTTGTGATTACGCTAATGGGCGCTCTCAGCCACATTTTCAAAATCAGATCGGGGGGGGACCCGGGGGGGGGGGGGTCACATTCAAATGTCCAATGTTCCCCTCTTGTTCCTTTCCTTGCCCACTCTGTGCTGCCCATTATCCATTTGCAAAGTTTGTTTTCTTTCCTGGCGTTTACATATAACAGGGAATGGACTGCAATGTCCACACATTGTGGCAAGTACGAACAAGGGGAACAAGAGCTAATCTCTTCTTCCACAGGCAGTGACATCATTAATAGTTTAAACTTAGTCCTGATCCACTACTTCATTCCTAGTGATGCCTGATATGATCGTCCCCTGCTTTTAACCGGGTATATCCCTGTTTCTTTCTTGCGCTAGTGTCTTTTCAGTTCCAGGCCCTTCCCAAATCCAGCTATTTTATTGCTTGGCACATCTCATCAGGCACAAGTGGCTGGATCCTACTGCTGACACCAGTGTAGTGAGCAAAGAGGGTTGTAGAGTCAGGCCAGATTCTCATGCATTCAGCTTGCGTTCTATAACCCACAATAAGGCAGCGTTAGCAGGTAACAGCCACCTCTCCCTGGTATATCGTTTGTCTCTGAGAGAGATCACGTCTGAGAAATTTACCTTCTCACTCTTTTCACACCTCTCTGATTGTGGCTTACCAAATCCGAGACACGTTTCAGAATTTGGGGATTTCAGCTTCACTGAGGCAGACTTGGCAGGACAGAACCAGAAGGCTCTGAAGCAAAAACAACAACCTCACAACTAACCTCACACAGAGAATAGAAGTCAATTAGTCTTCCTAAAACCACAAGTGTCTTCGTTTCTGAATCCTATAACATGTATTCCCTTAGCAGATGCCCTTATCTAGAGTTATTTACATAGCATAGCGTTTCATTCATGTATACAGCTTTATTGAACCAATTCAGGTTTAGTACCTTGGTCAAGATTACAACTGCAATGCCCCACCTAGGAACTGAGCTGGCAACCTTGATACAGGCCACATTCCCTACCACTACGCTATATCGCCACACACACATAAAAAGGCAGGAATTTGTGCTCTCATTCAAGTCACAGACCTAAAGTCCCTGCTCAAACCTCCACAAAATCCTTGTGTAGCCCATTCATTTTACACTTGCTTTGGAAGACAGTTTTATTTATTTATTTTACAAAAATGTGTTTTTTGATAGACCCTACATCATAAATAGATTTGATTTCCCTACTCTAAAAAATAAGACTGGGCCCAGCCCAATAACTGCAAAGCGATTTGTTCGCATATTGCTGTAAAACCGATTGCACTGGAGACAGGGTCTGTGCTAGAAAAGAAAAGGGAAAAAAAAAAGCCTCAGTGTAATAAAATAGTGCTGATGTACAATATGAAAAGCTCAAAACCTGGTTTGCTGTTTTTTTTTTTTTTTTTTTTTCTGTCCCATCACACAGCATTTCAGCAGGGAGTCAAGGTGGTGGAGGTATATTGGGGTCATCAAACATAACTCGAAAAATATAATGCACGTAGCATTTCGCTTTATACCCTATGATTGATATGCTGTTGACCCAGAGTGATCCCTTTTTCTTTGTCTTTCTTTTGAGTTGCTCCTTGCTCCTTCAGTGCCTGTAAAAAAAAAAAGGGAAGACTAAAAATGCATTTTTGGCTCTTATTCTGTTATTACTGAAACAGTTATGCGTTTGTTTTTTTAAACACATTTCCCTGTTCATAGAAAGCATAGCTACCATTAACTCAAAAATTAATAGTGCATCATAATTTGCTTATCAATTACTTTCTGGAATGTGTTTCAGGGCTGGGGAAATGGAGAAGCTATTAGGCTGTGTGCATGTGTTAGAATCTTGGTGGCCATTTGTTCTAGTTTCCTTTCTATGAAGAATACCAGTAATTTTCTGTCTCTAACTCCCATCTGGGTACGGAATATTAAAATGCTTGTTTCACTTGTAAATTGACTAAAATATGATTAGATGAAACTGCGTCAGCTCAATGTTTTTCTTTAGTCTAAGGTCTGAATGATCAATAATGCAAGTTCTAATTTACTTTCAGATTGCAGGTATTATCAAGGAAAAATCAACTGACATGCATACAGACACGCACGCACACACACACGCGCACACACTTATAAATATATATACACACACCGCGCCTTTCTGTTGCTATCTGTAGCTATGGAAACATTTCATCTCTTGCTTTAACATAATCAGACTGATTTTGTGACTTGACAAGCTCTTAGGGGCTCCGCACACAGTCTCTGATACCTTATTTTAATCAGTCAAGCGAAAAATAAAAGGCCTTTCAAGTGGATTACACACTGTATGAACAAAATGACACATCCACAGTACAACGCCAGCATTCACATTGCTTCCCATCCAGCGCCTGGGTGCATTGATACTGCATGACCTGCTACGCATAATTTGAATTTTAAATATTCATCCATCACAGCACTACCAGAATTAACTGTTTTCTGCCCTACAGTTTCATACCAAAAAATGTTATTTATATATCTTGTCAGTGGTTGCAAAAACAGGTCTGCTGTTAAAAAGGCTTGATTGCAAAGAAAAGCCATGCTGTACTAAACTGTTAAACTGTCAGTGTCGCGTCACACAAACTGAAGCACTGCTGAAAAGCAATGCTTCTCAGTGTTTCTGAAACTCTTTTCTTTTATGGGTGCTGTGTTTCATCATATCCTCTGAAGGGAATGTGGTTTTTTTCCAGCCTTTATGTGGTATCCACACAGACATTGCATTACATTATCATTTAGCAGACACTCTTATCCAGAGCGACTTACGTAGGTTTCAATTCTGATGATATCAATTTATACAGCTGAGTATTTACTGAGGCAATTGTGGGTTAAGTACCTTGCCCAAGGATACAACAGCAGTGCCCCGGTGGAGAATTGAACCGACAACCTTTCGGTTACAAGCTCTGCTTCTTACCACTACACCATACTACTACCTATTTGCTGCATATTATTTTTTTAACTTTTTAACTGTTTTGTTCAGCTATTAATTTCTTTTATATATTTTATATATTTATATTATATTTATATGCCTTTTTTTGGAAATCAGGCGTTCGAATTAGAGACTGTGCAAGATGCAAAGGAGACTGCTGGGTTTTCTTTAGTCTAGTCCACAGTTAGAAACTCGAAAGCGTTCTGCTCTCTGAAAAGGCTGGGCTGCCACTCTGATGCCAGATGACCCTTATGCAGTGTTATCCACTCCTGATTGGCAGTGCTGCAGCAAGGCTCAGAGAGACGATAAGAGGTAATCATTACTGCCTGGATTAGTCATCTTTCACCCCCCCTCCTTCCCGTTCCCAACCCACAGAAACACAGACAGAGATATAATCCCGCGTTTTACTGCCGGCTGCCCATAAATCCACATTTCCCATTTTCCTTCCTTCCGAGCGCCGGTCCAAGGGGTCGGGATGGCTCAACGAGACAATTAAAGTGAAGTATATCTCTCCTTGGCGACCGCCAAAGAGAGGTTTCGGTAAAATGCAGCTCCCCTCCTGCTCTGCCCCCCAGCGCTCAGCATGTGTGTCCTCTTTATCTCCCGAAACTCCGCTCGAGAGGCGTGGGGTATCTGAGGCAGATATCAGCTGCAGCACCAACGTCTGGATATGCTAACACGTCATGCCGGCAGCTGCAAACTCGGTTTAGACCTTCTTGGTCTGCAGTTCGGCTGGGGAGGGCATTGACACGGGGGTAGGCTTGGGCTTGAGTTTGGCTATCTCCAAAGTCTACAGGCTAGCCAACATTACATTGCATTACTTTCTATCACGTCATTTAGCAGATGCTCTTACCCAGAGCGACTCCCAAATCAGTGCTAAACTATGCTAAGAGTAGTTATGGAGAGGTATTTACTGACACACAGCTGCATTTCCATCTGAGGTGTTTGTAATTTTCCATAAAATGTGATTTTTTAATTTTTAATTTTCTCCAAAATTTGTTGCATACAGGCCCATCACTATGTGGGTGCTTAAGAGTGCATTGCACCCCAAGATGGGCCTCAGTGCACCCCCAGTTGTCTCCTTATATCCCGATGTCTACTGTAAATAGTATTTATGACTCTTTGTGCACCCCGTAGATTGCAATTGCAATCATAAATTCCCTCTGTATTTTCTCCTGGCGCCGAGCCTGGCTGCATATGTGACATGTTAAAACATGTGTAATGTAATGTTTTGTTATGCATATTATCTCAATTTAACTACTGGTGTGCAACATTGTCTGTTCACACAGATATTTGTTTTGCCCCCGAAAAGCTTGCACCACAGTACCGAAATGGAAAAAAACACAGTACAAAGTATTATCCCATCTCTTCTGATGGTCCTTGGACGTGAGAACATTATGGTAAATGTAGATGACTACACAGTCAAGGACAGATCACAGTATTTCTTCCTCTTTCAATCAAGATAAGAAAATGGAGTCAGGTTCTCAGCATCCACACATTAACTGTGTCAATATTACTGCTCCTGGCCTGGCTTCCCTCTCACTCTTATCACATTCTTGGCTAC
The DNA here is from genome assembly GCF_013368585.1 of Megalops cyprinoides. Lineage (NCBI taxonomy): Eukaryota > Metazoa > Chordata > Actinopteri > Elopiformes > Megalopidae > Megalops > Megalops cyprinoides. The sequence goes on from NC_050604.1 coordinate 23,419,603, forward strand.
CCTCTGCAGGCCAATGTAAGATTCATTAGAATATGCAGTCACACATTTATTTCACTTTTAAAAAAGCTTTAACCAGGGGCGACAGGCCTAGCTAACACATTAGCCTGTCACACGGCTGAATATTTACTCAGGGTTTCGAGTAAAGCGCCCACTCAAAAAGGCACCTGCAGCCTGGTGTTTGCAAGTCAGGGTCCCTTCCCACAATGCATCTTGAGTCAACAGTGGGCAGTGGGGAGTGTTTCCTACCCAGCGGGGATTACAGTAGAAGACATGACACATGTGGCAGTTTGGCAGCTCGAACGGAGGTCTAGCTGAGTGGACAAAGTGTCAGTGGACACCAGTCATGTAAAGCGGCATGCAGAGATGGGACTCCCCCCCCCCCACACACTCTGTCACAGGCTTCATCCCATATTCCAACAGAGTGCTGGAGTGGGGGTGGGTAAGTATCATTAAAAAGGTAGATCTGGCCTCCCCCCTTCTCCATTTTGCATTGTACACAGTATCCAACTTGACGTGATCAAAGTATGATTTTCTGTTAATTACTCCCACAGGTGCAAAGATGAAAGCAAGGGGTGGGGGGAGTTGGGGAGGGGTGGAGATTGATCAAATAAACCTCCTGTGTTTTCCACGCAAGCTTGGCGGTAACGAGCATCGCCTCCTTACCCCTCTCAGTGAGGTGCTCATTACCGCAAGACTTGCTGTGGGCATGGTGCATAATTGAAGGGTTAATATCGCTCTCCTATCTCCTTCCAGTGTGTTTTTTTTTTTTTTTTTTTTTTTCTTTTTAATGCAAAGAAAGAGAAATATTGTTATAATGCATTCTTAATCCTGAACCCCACACACTGCCCGCTCGCACTCGCCCGGGTTAGTAAATATTTACACTAAATTGATATTACATGGAGAAGATTTCACCACCCCCCATTGCAAATAATGAATGGCTGTCTGGATAGAGTGGGGCAGCATATCGAACAGCGGCCCGCTGCAATACACCCCTGGCCTTAAACCAAACTTCTGTCGGTAGCTTGCCTCATGCCTGATATCTCTGTAGTGTTTTCGGTCTGAAAACAGCTGCTGGCTCATAATGTATCTGGCCCTAAAAGTAGCATTATATATATATCCAATTTGATTTTTGTTATTTGTTTCATGACTATATTAACCGTGTCTTAGAGCAGGAAACTGGTCCTAAAATGAGAGTGAAGTCAATTCAGTTCTGTTTTCTATGAGTAAGTGCTATTTATCGAGATTCTTTAGCATTCCAACTTTGGCAGGAGTCCCCGCAAGTTGCGCTAACCCGCTTAGGAGTCGTTGACAGGTGACTGCATCAAGGTAGTGCGCACACATTTTGCGGGAGAGCAAATATGTTTCTCATGCATTTGACAAGACACAGCTGTTACAAAGATACCCCTCAGATAAGGAGAGTTTTATTCACCACCGATCTCGTCAGAGTTATTGTTACGTAGTCTGTGGGAATAATGTCACTGATTTCACATTCGCCAGAAATAAATCCAGCAGCAGTCCCAGAAAAGCTAGCCACATAACATCTTGCATAATTCTGCACAATAATCTGTACGCTGTGGACTCGCAATGGCATACGTAGAATTTCTAGTCCGTTATATCCTCAGGGGAAACTGGAATGCAAGGAAATAGAAAAAAATTAATAAGAAATAAGAGTGTAGCCTTAACACATACATTTCATGATTGATTCATGAAAACAATTTCAAATCCTTATTTTTGTCAATTTCAGCTTGACTGACTAAGAATGGAAACCGTCTGTGCTATATATATATATATAATATATATTATATTTCGTTGTGTCCACAAATTGCAGAGCTATGGCAACACTACAGCTTTCAACCATTTCTGCATTTACTGGGCATGTGGGATGAATTGTGAAGAGAGTCATAACTCCCGTTCATTTGAGGGACTTTGCATGTCATAAAAATCAACTGAGATATACTTGCAGGGAATGGTCTTACTCCCAGCTGAGAGTAGGGGGTAGGAAGCTTCATAAATAACTCCCATTGCTTGCTCTGAGGTAGGACTTGTACTTTAACAGTACTTATCATATGACTTATCAGTACTATGATAAGTACTGTTAAAAAGGTATTTATTTTTTTGTACATATTTCAATTTTTTATTTTAGATGGGCAAAGTAAAGATCCAAGATGGACTGAACATCATGTTCTCATCAGTAAAATCTTATGTGATTCATATTCTTTCCATAATGATATTCATTTCATAACCATTTCTCCTGATTGGGATACGCAACTGCAATTATGCAATAAATGAAAGCATTAGCACTCCATTTTTTTATAGTTATAAATATAAGGTGCCTGCAGAATGTTACCACCAAGGTTACAGCCCTAGAAAAAAAACTTTCAAAATTAAAATGATGATGATGATGATGATATTGATCATCAATGGACTGCTGTTTTGGTCAGTGCATTGTTTTTTGATTCATCTCACTTTTTTGGGAGGGGGGGAGGGTTGGGGAGTTGTTTTTTATAGCATAATTACAGTCCCATATGTCCAATGTGGTGCTGAAGATCCAGTCATCAATATGGAGTTAGAGGAAATTCAGGAGCAGAAAGATCGCAGCGTCCGGCGCCGGTCCATGGGGTGCGAGCGGACATGTCCTTCCTCTGCTGTCCCCAATGTCATCGGCCCGAGGTTTGCTCAGAGATGAAGACAAATCACCAGGACAGCAGTAATGGAAACCCTAATGAGGCCCTATCCAATATGATAACTGGATCATTACGCTAAATGCTATTTCAGCTATGCGGTTAAATTATCACCCTGGGTTTTTTTTGAGCTGAGGGGATTTTCTTCTTTAAGCTGGTGTCCATCAATAAGCCTTTAAGGTTTTCATGTGCATCAGTCAGGGGGGGAAAAAAAGGTAATATGTAAGTGAAGGTTTGGTCTGAATTGGTGAAACAACATTAAACACATTCAGGGCTAGATCAGCTATAATCATTGATATTCTTCTTGCAGTAGAACCACAACAACTAAGAGTAACAATGTGACCCCTACAAACTCTGTGTCAGTTCTTCTGTTGCAACAGAAATGCATCCAAAACCGGTCGATACATGATATGAATACTATCTGCAGTAAGTCTCAGAAGAAACCCGTCAAACTGTGTTTACTGAGTGGTGCTGCTGTTGCCTGCCGTCAAAGCACCAATCACGTGTTACTTGCCTTCACAGTAGCGGTGCCACTGCTTTAACTTTGCAAAATCAAAATTAAAGCCAAAACGGATAACTTAAAAGGATAAGGTTGAGCTTTGATACTCTGCGGTCTGCGCGTGAAGTGATCATATCTGCAACATTTGTCTTCATCTGCTGGTGAAATCACACACCTGCCCATTTTTAACGATTGCAATTAATTGAAACTGTTTTTTTTTTCCGTACATAATCTGGAACTAAATTTATTGCTTTACAAGGGAAGATTCATACCCTGGCACTAAAACTGCAGTAAACTCAAATTTAAAATCTAATTACTTTGCCTGAGGAGGTAAACCCAGTGGTATTTTTTGCAAACATTACGATTAGTGGCCATGTCCCAAGGGTTTTAGGGAGTTGAATAAACTTGAAAACCATGTAAAGCTGGGCTCATATGGTTCTGCAAAAATAAATGTAGAATTAAGCGTGCTGGTTAACTGGAACACCTGCTGAGAATGGGAAGGTTTGGGGAATGCTGCCGCGGGAGGCACAGCTTCTAGATTTCATTAGAGATCAAGAGACCTTTTAATGACTAAACCAACATATTTCTAAAAGTGGATCCGAGTAAAACTTCAGAGCTCCAAAGTGGTTCTTAAACACACTTTTACTCAGTGCTACACTCAGTTACAAGGTGTACTCCCCTCACAAACAAGCATATAACTTACTTTCATTTTTTTTAAATTTAGTTCTACATACATATATGTAGAATTCATGAATAAATATTTTTTTCCCTCAAACATTTTTTATTAGTATAACTTAGAGATTTAGAATTAACTTAAAGAGGCTTTGAAAAACTGCGGCTGAGAAAAGATCATACTGAGAGGAGATGTATGGATGCCCTTGAAAATATTTTAGAAGCTAAGACTTGCCACCAACCAAAGGAAACGCCTACAGTGAGGCTACCTTACAGCTCTTTTTGACTGAAATATTACCTCTTGAAGTGTCAGATGTAAGTAGTCTTGAGAAGAAATCTTGCAGCTGGCACAGAATATTTTGAGAGACAGGGGATAATCCCTCCCAAATTTGTACTGTGTTGCATGAATCAGCCACACAAGGTCAAGATGCAATACAGTAACATAAAGAATTGAACTCATCATCTGTTTGAGTTAACTGACAGAAAAAGACAGTTCCATACAATGTTCCTCAGATTTCATTAACACCTATTATTCTCTAATGAATGCTTGTATAATAATTAGATTTACAGTGTTTCACAAGCAAGGATATGGAAATACAGCATGAGAAATTGGTCAACATCTGTTGTTGATTTGTCAATAAACATCTGTCATCTGGCCAATTTAAAACAATTAATAGCTTGAATTGGTTGCAAAAGTCATATGGCTGTGTATACCGCTGAAAGCTGGTATTGTTTATTCTGTGTCAGTTTTGTAGGAGGCACTGTTCAATATACCGTTCAATACATTCAAATACATGAATAACAGAAGATTCATTTTTGGCTTGTGATTGGTCATATGACACCTCTGTCTGATTGGTCACTTCATACTCTTCCACCAATGCAGATGTCCAGCCTCTCCTCTCTGTATTGCATCCCTGAGGTATTGCAGTGATCTGGGTAAATATATCATTATTTCTGCTATTTAAATGCAACTCGCTCCTTGGACACGTTAAACCTGATGTTCCAAATACATAATTCAATGCAACTGAGTGTTCAGCAGTAGGAGAGGTTGGGCATCTGCAGTGGTAGAACAGGAATAAAGGGACCAATCGTCATGCCGGAAAGGAATCATGTGATCTTTTGAGTAAAACACTGTGCTTTCCAAACGGAAAAGGGAAATAAGGAAGGCGAAAAACATAAATTCAGGGCTCCACAGAACTGCATATCTGCTGTACGGATAAGCGTCTTTCTACAAGTGTTCCTTCACTTCTCCAAAAGCAAAACTACCCCAACTCCAAAACCTCCTCACAATGCTGTTTACACATGACAGGATATTTTTATGCAATTCTGGAAAACTTCAGCGAAGCAATTCCTTATTTAAATAATGGCAAAATGTATTAAATTACATTAATGTCACCAATTTGTAACGTACACATTTTAAGAATGAAACCTTGTGGCCCCGGGGGACATGAGGCAGTCCCCAGAGAGCATCCAGATGTTGAGCTCATTTCCAGGCTTAATGAGGAAAACATACTTACGAAGTATTTAATGAGCCAAAATGGCAGGCATGCATTATGGCAAAGCTTTCCTGGTTTTCCATATGTACGATCATCTTAGCGAAACCATAAAATATCCTATTTAAAGCGAAATGTGCTGCGTCACAATCAATCGTAAAAGCTATTTGTCTGTGAAGGTGTGGCGCAAAATGCCATCGTGAAAGATGCGGGAATGCTTTCTCTGGAGTTTCCATGAGAGGAGCTACACCGTCCAGAGCTGTGCCAGTTTCTTGCAGAAGAGCAATTTTCGATTAAACGAGTGGCTTCGGACGGATAAAACGACTCCATCTGTGTCCTCGGCCCAATGGGCTGGATTTTCCAGCCACATGCACACAGTAATATGATATCTGAGCTCGTCTATTAAAATCTCCTGCTGGGGGACAGCTCCAAGGCGCTCTCACAGGTTCGGAGTTTACCTCTCCCTCCCCTTCAGGTGGCCAATGACATCTGAAAGTGAGCTGGCAGCTCCTCGCTGGCGCTTCAGATCCCCGGTTCTGTCTCTGCCACAGACACCCACGCTATACCGCAAGTGGAAGCCTCCCTCTGTCCTCTACAGTGTTGCCAACATCTAAGGAGCAAAAAAAAAAAAAAATGTGAGGCGCAATGTTTAGCTTCAAAAATTATTAAATGAAGTTGAGGCTGCGGTACTGAGCGCACTGTGAAGTAGGTCTCCTAACAAGAGTGCACACACTGAAATGCGTGCACTAACATGAGTTGCTGGACTGTGCGCACCTGGTGTTTGGAATTGTGTCCCACACAGATTACATTTTACCCCGTGCTGTGGCTCCAGGGCTGTAAGTGACATTGGCCTGCGCTGAAGACTTGGCGCTAGATGGAGACATTAATCTAGGGGGGGGGGGGGGGGGGGGGGGGAGTGACACATACTCTGTGTGATCGGCAAGGCAATGCGGTCATTTGGCTTTGTACGGGAGAGTCACGCTGAAAGGCCTGCACACAGAAATGCATTTCCAACATTATGAAATAATTACTTAAAAACTTTTTCAGGCGCGCCCGTCCGCCGCCGTCCCTTAGTCATCAGGGTCTGTGAAGCCCAGGCTTTTGTATCCTCATTAACAGTTCCTCGGTGTTGTCACTGCTGTGTTGGTCCTGCTTCTGTCGCTAGGCAACGGAGGATTTTTCATCTCCGAGCACTTTGGAACTATTTTAATCATCAAAATAATAATAAAAAAAAATCATCAACACTTTATGGCAAGAACAACAACAACATCATCAAGAACAACAACAACAACAATAATCGTATTGATAATAAAATACTTTTAGCCCATTTAAAGTGGTATCACGTTTTTAATAATTCAACATTAAAAGCTGACTTCAGGGTGGGCTGCGAAAAAAACAAAAACAAAAAAAAAAAAAAAACACTAACACATGCTAAGGGCTTCTGCAATGTTTCCATAAATATCCAACATTAATATCTATCACTAACTTGCTCTGCTTCAACACAAATGTATAACCATTTTCCCCTCCCACCATGTGCATTCTAAATATATGTGAATCAGGAAGTTGATGGGTTTTTTTTTGTATCAGAAAAATTGAAACCGAAATGTGTCATTACATGAAGTGTTTGTTCAGAAGTCTGGTTTGTCTCGTCAGACTGCAGCTGTTTGGAAGTCCCCACAACCAAACTGGCATGAAAGATAACTAGGGTGGGTGTAGGAGGCAACGGCACGGAATAGATGGTCAGACACACAAAGCAGTGGCACATTGACCTCACAAGGGCCCTTTACAGATGTATGTGATTGGTGCATCCAGATGATACTCCTCCTAGGGACTGTTATCAAATGCTACTCAATTTTCAGTTCAGAAAATATAAAATTCCTGTCAGTTTCCAATCAGGGAGACATGCTACATGACAACTGTGTGGTTGCACTTTGAACGCTTTGCATCTTTTGAGACAGTATGTAGGTTTCTCATGTAAGTGCTGGAATGTATGTAGCTGCGAATTTGCATTGTAGGAACAATGAATGCAGATTACCATTAATGGGAGGGAAATTGCATTCGTTCCTTTGAAATTCATGCTAATTTTTTTTCTGATTGCGTGCATGTAAAAATTTCAAAGCACGTACGCCGCCACCACAGCAGAAATCCTATTAACTGTGAAAGTCGACAGTACCAGAATATTTGCATTTACGTATTTACATACATGTTGCAGGACAAATTCGCATCGCTGCATGCAGAGAATGCATGTCTTCAGAATAGTCCATGGGTTTTGGGGAGATTCAGTCTACTACTGAAATACCTGTGCTCATCTTTGCAAGTGTCAGAATGAAGCAGCGCAAGTCTGCTCTACAGATAAGACCTTATTTAGGGTGTCTGTCATGTCTGTTATTTAGCATTCTTGTCTGCGTCCAGTGCTTTGACACGCCATTCAGCGTCTCCATGCCAGATACGCACTAAAACTGGAACGAGACTCGCCACTTCTCTCCGTTTTTGTCCGCCCTCTCTCGGTGGGCCTCGACTATCAGAAGTTAGCTGATGAAGGGGAAGAAAGCATTAATTATTAAACGCTTGCGGATTCTTACCAGTCATCATTCTGTATGATTGGGTAGCCACCCAGTGTGCAATCCTTTTTTTTTATCTTCTTCTTCTTGAGGCTAGCAACCCACTTATGCTCTGAACAAGACGGCTGGGTTCTCTGGGAAATCGGCACAATGTGTTCTTTATCCTCCAACGTTTATGTTCAAACAAAGAGGTCAGACATTTTGCTAGTTTATGTCTAATCACACAAACCGTACATTATTGCACATGTAATCAAAAGCACAAAAAACTGACCTCTTAAAAGGCTGTTCTTAGTAGTAGTGTAGTGGCACTGGTGGTAGCAACAGAAGTGCTGGTATTAACAGTTTCCTTAGCACATTCAAAGCAAAGTGTAAGAAGTGCTTGAGGGAATCTGTTTTAAAGTTGCTAAGTAAACGAATAAATAAATAATTAAATGGGGTGCAATTTACATCTCTGTTCAGAGCTCTCAGGATATATAGGAGCGCCCTTTGCAGCCAATCACTGAGCTGCAGCGGAGATGGTCTGGAAGGGTGCCACCATTGGACAGAGCCCAGCACTGTCAGCAGTATCGACTCTCGCTTTGGCAGCGTGGCCGGAACGAGCGAAAGGGAAAGTGCTCCAGTAAATTGCATTGTAGTCAAAGACAGAGCCCCCATAAAAACACCCTCACTTAAATCACCTAAGCATAAAGCAGGGGGCTGTATGATAATAGATAGGTGTAGAACAACTGCTCCTTTATGCGCGCTTTTATTAAGCAACAAAAGGGCTGAAATAACTAGTGGACTGGATGGTTTTAATTGGTTGTGCATTTTCAGATGAAAACGGTTGGGGATTACGATAATCGACATGTATTTGGAATGGGAAGCATATGCCAGTACATTGCTAGAGGGGCATGTCTGCTGTTTCTTAAGTAAAATTCATCCCCAGACAATGTGCATTGATTCTTCATGACTGAATTATTTGAGTAAAAAAAATCCTTTTTATTAAAAGTACTGCAGTTATCCTTTTAGTTCAGTGTTTTTTTTTTTTTTTTTCCCTGTCAACCTTTCACCTCATGAACACACACAAGATGCCAGCAACACAAATTAGTTTGCCAGCTATGTGCATGTTATTTTACATTTAAGTTTAAAAAAAGGTGTTACATTTGGGCACATGTACTTTTTTTCAACAAAAGCAAGAGGTGTTATTATATTAGTGTATGACATTGTCATGTTTCCTAGTTTAGGAAACACAGAAACTAATTTCACTTCAAAATTCAAATTGTCTCAGAACTATTGCATCAGTAATACATTTTTTATAATTTGCTATCTCTTACAAGAAGGAGACCAAAAAAAAACTCAGTCATTTGAAGATGATTCCTGAAAGCATCAGTCAATAATTTATTATCTGGTTTGAGCAACGAATGCTTGGTTTGAAGACAGAAATGAAATTGCAAGACCCAAGAGCGCAATTTTAAGTGTTGTGAAAAGAGTAGCAGCAGCAAATAAAGTGGCATGCAATGGGCTTTGGTAAGTTCAGCGCAATCTGCAAAATGTCATCTGCAGCAGGCTTGCAGTTTGAGTCCCCAATGAGCTAGCGCCTAGCCTTGGTGGGGAAGTGATGGGCAGTGGCCAGACAGAGGTGAGTGGCTGTTTTTGTGTTCATGATTCTGCTGTCTGAGACCCGGGGGAAAGTCCCGCATGGGGTCTACTGCAAAATTATGATGCAGGGAGTTGATAGCAAAGGTTATATATTATACAGTACCGGTCAAAGGTTTGGACAGACCTTTCTTTCTTTATTTTTACTATTTTCTACATTTTAGAAGAATAGTAAAGTTATGAAAAAGTTATGAAATTACACAATTGGAATTATGCAGTGACCAAAAAGTGTTATAAACAAATCAAAACTAACATATTTTTTTTTAAATACCTAAATTACATTTTTTTGGGAAAGAAATTCATACATACTGTAGAAAGAAACACATTTCAAGAATTTAAGCATAAGTTTTTAGATCAACGTGTCTTTGAACACGTTTCCCCAAATTCAAGTGTTTCAGAACTTTTGACTGGTACTGTAACCGTGGGCAAAGCATTTGCTGGCCAATGCATACATTTAAAAATTCTATCAGTGTCATTCAGTCAAATGTTAGTAATTCAGTTTTTAAATCAGAGTTGAAAATCAATTCTAAATGTGATTCCCTACCACACATTTTAAAACAAATGCAACAAAAAATTAAGTAGGCACCATCAGTTAACAATGTCATTATTGCAACTACTTTGGTGTGTAAGTACAAATGTTTACATTGCCATAACCATTACATACATTTGCCGTCAATGTAAGTATATTGTGTAACAAGCATTTTGTTTTATGCAAATGAAAATGTGTTACTAGCAATGTAACACCATACGTATGGATCATGTGGGCACACATGTGTAACAGGGGTATAGGTTACAACACTTGAAATGACAATATTTATCAACAGCATAGTTTTATTTCATACCAGCCCTCATGCTAGCCAACATTTCATACTAGCCATATTGTACTGATGAATCAGTTGTACTGATGAATCAGCCTCAGTATATAGTCTCGTCGTGGTCAGTAATAAAAACACTCGAGCCAAACGCAGAAAACGGAGCGGTAAAGTGGAGATGACTTTTGGGAGTGCGCCCCTCGTCTCGCCGGGACTGAAAAGCCATTGTTAAGTGGAGTGCCGGTGTGCTGGGCGGCCGCCGAGGCCGGGGCGCTCCGCCGAACCCGGGGAGCCCTAATGGCGCTAACCGGAGAGCAGCGGAAAGCGGGATCCGGCAGGGGTGCATAAATTTCATTCAGATCCTAGCAGCTGAGACCCTCAGAGCAATTACTATCAAAAGGCATGTTTTATGTTGCCACGGCGAGGCCCCGCGGAGCACACGCGCGGCGCTCTCCTGGCACGCTGGTCCTCCTCAGCCGCTGTAATAAATCAATTTCCATCCTCCACCAATTACCGCCCGGCATCCCAGCATCCCCCGCTGGCGCGCTGAGGTCACCCGGATGCAGCCGCAGCCCGCCAGGCCCCCGCATCCTCCCGGCTGGTTGCCGCGGCTACCGGAACACAAATAACAGATCCTGACATTCACATATGCACGCGCTCACACACACACACACACACACACACACACACACACACGCACACACACACGAAACGCATACACTCACATGAACGCGCACGCACACACACAGGCACGCACACACATAAACATATACACAGAGGCACGCACATACATGCATGTGGGCTCACGTACACGCACACGTACACATACATGCACACATGCTCACACACACACGCACACACACTACTTTCACGGTACAACGGTGCAGGCATCTGAGCAGCGAGGAACGGCGGCTCTGCTCCATCAGGGTTTTGGGGTAAACGGCACACACGTCCATCATCCGTGGGCAGTGTATCGCACAGGAGACAGGGGCTGTCAGGCCAGAGCGTGTGGCTCTGCAGAAGGAAATACAGGAGCCACGTGGGAGTGTGGGGATGTGGGTCTCGGTGTTTAAATGTCAGCCCTCTGGACTGGGGGATCCTTATTGGGCTATTTGTCACTGGCCTGTGGTCAGGTCCAATGCATCTGTGCCTCCGCCCTTGGGAAACCTCTGATATTTATAAGACTTCAAAGAACTCCTCTGACCCCAGAGATTACACTCATCCCGGAGTAATTTAGGGATTTCTGAGGATACATTTTCAGCTCCCTGCAATTTCAGCTACCTCGCCAAAGCAGCACATAGTTTATGATGGGGAAAAAAAATTAAATTAAAAACGACCACAGGCTTTAGGTAGGTGGGCGGAGAGTGTGAGCTCTTTTTTTTTTTTTTTTTTTTTTTTTTTTCCCATAAGGAGCTCAAAAAATATATAAGGTCTCAAGATATTATTTCAGACATCAGGCAGCTCCTCATGTTCTTTTGCATTGTTGGATCGGTCTGCATTTAAAATGTATATTTCATTACAAGCTGACACACTGGTCTCAATGCAGGAACATAAATAAATAACGATACATTTTTTTATTATCATAGATTCTCTTTCTTTGGCTACTGTCCTGCAAAGTTCTTACTGAGATCACCTGGTGCTTTGCTGCTGTTGAAGATATCAAGGGGTAATAGGTGATGGAAAAAAAGAGAAAAAAAAAAAACCTGTCCATTTTCTATGGCCACAGATCAGTAATCATTCAATTTACTGAGGCTGTGAAATACAGAGACTTTCTGGCGAGGGTTTTCCCAGTGCTTTGGGTATATTCTGAGGGCTTGTGTGTGGTTTAAATTTACAACTTTATGAGTTTAAGGCGGCATGAAACTTCCATTATAAATCTATGGGAATTTTAAAAAAAAGAGAGCAGCGCAAAGTAGCTTGTGTTTGTTTTGTTTTGTTTTCTACCAGGGGACATTTTGGATAAACCGCCCCTCCCACTGGACAGCCGGTTCGGTCTCGGAGATAGACGCGGCTATTCCTCCTCTGATCAAATTGAACCAAAGTGAAATGCCTCTCTCAGATAAATTGTTCAACCTGCCAAGAAAAACAAGTTCTATCTTATCTATTCCCGCGATCAAGGAACCCTCCCCTGTCCTGTTGGTAATCACAGCCATGCATACTTAAAGAGTGGAGTGGCTCCTGTTTGCCTTTCCTCCGTCCCCGAGCTTATTTATGCATAACCAGGGGAGGGGAGAAACTAAAAACAGCTAGTAATGGAACCAGAATTCAAATCAAAATGAAACCGCTCTCTCCTGGCCCTTTGCCGGATCGTTCCGGGTCCCTGGGACCAGACCAACCCCACACATGCGCTTGTGAGCACAATTTGGTTGTTTTCCTACCCATTATTCAAGCTAAATGTACATGACGTGACTCCACGGTTGGGTTATTGCGGCTGCTTTTGGAGGCAGATTGTCATTTAGTTCGCTGCTGGTCCATAGATCCAGGCATTGCACGGGAGGGAAAGCCAACATTTCGTCTTTCACCCCCGCATGCACGATGGGGGGTGAGGTGCACCTCTCTAATCGGTACTGATGATTAAAGCGCGTATTAAAATTCAGAGCAAACCCTACATACGCTACCTGATGATATACTGTATATTTTAATGGCTCGGAAGATGTTTTTGTAAGACAAAATTTTAAAACGAATTATATGCACGTAGTGATATTTAACAGCTAATGATTGGTTCTGACCACCTGTTGATGCCACATAATAATATAGTAATATTTCACTGAAGGGGAAGAAAGAAAAGAAGATCTGTGCTTTTTGACAGGGGGTCTATACATAACCCTAACCCAGCGTTGGAGGTCACAAACAGTTGCAAACAGGGTCATGAACATAAAAGGTTTGGCCGCCGTCACCATTGAGAATAATTACACGATCCTCACCTTCCCTGTGTTTGTCAGCATTCATATCCATATCATATGTTAATTATAAAACATATTTACCCTATGACTCAATGCGTGACATCTGAGAAACGCATGCTAGCCGAGCCAGTTTGTGAAGGTAATATATGGAGCTGGGAGAGGGAACTGTAGTTGTGTCCTCTTTAGTAAATTTCCTTGCAGCAGTGTGACACATTTTAATCTACACTGCAGAGACCTGACAGACATCCGCAGAGGAGTGTGAGAAGCTACATTACCCCCCACCGTGGTTTTAAATGCATCCTGTCTAGATGGTTTCAGATTTATCCTAAGTCCCGTCTGTCTCACAGTCAGCATGTCGCCATGAATAGACTTTTAAACACCAAGTCTATAAGAAGGGCCCAAAGTGGAATGCTTTTGCAAATCAATCAAATCCCTGGGCAAAAAAAAAAAATTAAATGCCAAATAAGTCTGTCATCATTAGGAAAATATTATTGTATTATTAATAATACAATTCATTTGGCAGGCAGTCTTATCTGGAGTGGCTTGTGAAGCTATTATAGCAAGCTGTGTGACAGTACAGATTACAAGAACAAGGACAACAAGAACAGCCAGTAGACAGGCAGCATAGTTATAACACACAGGAAAGTTGTTGGTGTGTATATTTAAAATAAATCATGTCGAACAATTATCTTTATGACCAACATACTTACATCATACTTAAGTGCACATCAAGCCAAACAATGATTTGTAACAGAGACGCTAGCAAGCACCACACTAACTTATTCGTAGTGCTTAACAAAAGGTCATTGCTTATCAGTATTTCAGGTTTTGTTCAGGGGTCTGGGGTGATCATGTCTAGGAGGCTGGCTGTAGGGCAAAGCCATGTTCTGGGAGCCAGGTCAGGGCAGGTGAGTTTGCTGTCAGTGTTTGAGGAAGCTGAGAGTGGCTGCTTACAGGTAGCTTACACCTCAACCTTGATTGACCTTCAAGGGAGGACAAACACATGCTCCTGAGAGAGCAAAGTGTGGCCACATTTTAATTGCAACTAAAACGATGTTTCAAACACCCTGCGTCTGTAGTTTTTAGTAGCTAACCTTGCGCAATGGCCCATTTTGAGAATGACACCTCGCTGTTTTAAACAGGACCATTTGGGGTGCGTTACAGAGTGAACAACGATGAGCTGGAATTCACCAGGTGCTGTGTGAGTCTGGCCAAGACTCACGGCCAAGGCCAATTCAGCATATACAGATATTCAGGAGGCAACATCACACATCTTAACACCTTATAAGAATCGTATAATAGAGTAAATTGCAACTCCACTGGTACATGAGGCAAAACTTATTCATGTTAAAAAAGCATTTTAGATTCTTCTTGTTTATTTAAAAAGTATTTGTCTGTGTATAATGTAGTATAAACTTTTTTTTTTTCCTGTCATCTGGAACTGTCATCTTAATGAGTTTCAGAGGTAAGTGTGTGTGTGTGTGTGTGTGTGTGTATGTGTATATATGTATGTGTATATATATATATATATATATATATATATATATATATATATATATATATATATATATATGTGTGTATGTATGTATGTATGTATGTATGTATGTATGTATATGTATGTATATATATAATCTTGCAAAGCACAGTTATCAGGCTGTTTGGATTGGACCATGGGGGAATATTCAGAGATGCAAATTCAGGCCCGTTTGCAGCTTTCCACACTCTGCCAGAGAATGCACATTTATTAGCAAAGGGTGGAAATTCTGAGTTACGGGGAAATTATTCAAATCGCAAGTCTGTGAAAATGAATTCATTTAAATAAATTGGAACAGGGATTTGTATAAATCACAAGTGGAAACTGACTTTGAAGTATTAACTTGTTGTTTTTTGTTTAGTTTTTTTTTTTTTTTTTTCTTTCTGCTGGTGATTGGAGAATGACAACCTGATATCGCAACCACCTGTCAAAATGAGATGTTTGGACAGGTTGTGCTAAACGTTAATATGAGGATGTTTGCGCTGGATTGTGCACAAACAAGACAGACACAATGTGGATGCATTAACACCAAGGCCCACTGTTCCACTGTGTAATGTTCCACTGGGCCATATGCAATGTCTGACACTATTATTTCAAAACATTTGCTTAAGGCATGTCAGACAATCATTAAAATCACACCAGCATATTGAGTAACCTTTGTTTGCCAGTCTGAGGTCACAGCCAAATTCCAATCTGCATATAGTCTCCATGAATATGAAAGATTATGGCAGAAGATGATGGGTCACTGCGTTTTTCTGAGCTCCGCAACTTACTGGCATCTCCATCTTTCACCAGGAAGCTGTCAGCTCCTGAAAGATGTGGTTAACTTCACGGGTGGCAGTGTGGCAATAAGCCTTACTAGGTCATTTTGAACATTTTGAACAACGTTGGCTTTCAATGTTGAATGTGCCACATACCTGTTGTTTATCTGGGTTTACTTATTATTTACTCTATGTGTCTGTATCATGGGTCATATGACAAGCAGTTTTTGAACAGAAAGCTGGCTGTTAGACAAACACATTGAACCTTGTGTGGTAGAATTTATAGAACAGATGTTGCTTTGCTTAGCAAATGAAACATTCTTTGCCTGTCTTCTTTGACTGATTCTTCTTCAGTCTGATGTGCCTGATTTGTGACAGAGGAAAATTAATAATTCTGAAAACTATAAAAAGAGTATTATAGTATCATCAGTCAACTAGTGGACTGCTGAAAATCTCAATGCAATACCCTTGTGTTTGCTAGACTACTATGATTCAGCTGTGTGGATGTCTGTTCATTTAGGCTACATTTCACTTTCTTTAAGACCATATGGTGTACAAACAAATGTCATGCTAGTTTAGTAGACACCCATTTGACCATTGTATTTTTTTTTATCTTGTGGAACAATACATGCTTGCCTTGAGTCTCTAATCAAAGCATGCTTTAACAAGCTTGAGGTTCTATTAAATGAAGGTCTAATACTCTTCAAAGTCCTCCTCTTGGCTCTAATTGGGGTTGGCCTCTGCCTTTGCCCTCTTGCTTGTTAAGTTGAAACTCCTGACTTTAATTAGTCAGGCTGGAACATTGCAGTTTGGCAGGCATGGGGGGAAAAAAGGCTTTGGAATGTGGAGAGACTGTCTATCTTCACAATGTGAGATCTTGCGTCAGATCAGTTTTACCTCACCTCTTCACGCGCATTGCTTGAATCCCACAGATGATATGAGCAAGCAAGCTTGCAGCATTGCAATAGACTAACGGCCAACAATGAGGGGGCGGCACATCAAACATCAGTTATCCATTAACGTTACTAAGGGCATGCATGTACTGTATTCGTGTGTTACGGCAGCCATCTTACCTGGCCGAGAATAGGTGTCCTTAAAATCCCATATTTAAAAGAGAATGTTTCCATTCTTTTTGACAACGCATTGTTTTGTACACGTCGCATAACCGACAACATACAACTGACTATTCCACCTTCTGGCATTAAGAGGACTAACAGTTTGGCAGGGGCTGGAAAATCCTTAAGGTGAATTTGACTCTCTCCCTTACCAGCACCACTCACGACAAGGATGTAAGAATGTGTGAGTGTGTGTGTGTGTGTGTGTGTGTGTGTGTGTGTGTGTGTGTGTGTGTGTGTGTGCGCGCGCCTCTTTATACTTCACAAGGCCGTTGCTGATGGTCCTCCTACAGCACAGGATCAAAGAGAGTGGTTAATCGCTCTCTGATCACCCTAACACTGGCCTACTGTCTTGTTTGTGCGTTGAAGCCTTTGATTCCATCAAAGGGGCCACCTCAGGCTGCAACGGGCCTTCCTTCCTGAGCTATCAGACACAATCTGTCCTCAAAATCAGATCACCTTCCAAGAGAAACTAAAGCCTCGTACACACTAGTGTTTTCATCATGCTTAAAGCATATTTTAGCCCCCTAGTGCTCTTTTTAGTACATGCTCACTGTCATGTCCCAGCTATATCCAGGTAAGCTTAAGCAGAGCATAACCAGCAAGTCATAGACATATCATTTTCACAGGACATACATACATACAAGACATTAATCCTTGTTTGGCTTTATATTTGATGTCACAATGACCCCTTTTGCTTTACCTCTGAA
The DNA here is from genome assembly GCF_013368585.1 of Megalops cyprinoides. Classification (NCBI taxonomy): domain Eukaryota; kingdom Metazoa; phylum Chordata; class Actinopteri; order Elopiformes; family Megalopidae; genus Megalops; species Megalops cyprinoides. Next base: position 23,436,979 of record NC_050604.1, read on the forward strand.
TCCATGGCGTTCATTTAATATGTCTAATGTGTTCTAGGTTTTTCAGTTTTCTTTTTTTTTTCCAACCTGTTCAATCACAATCTGCACCAATAATGTTATGTAAATTATCTAGAATTTTAAATTCAAGTTTATTATACCGCCTTGCAAAATTTTATGAAACAGCTCCTGGAAGGCTACCTGGTGAATTACATCATTTCAGTCTTGTAGACAGAAACATCCCAAGAGACTGGAGCAGGTTTTTTTTTTTTTTAATATTCTAGGCCCTTATTAAAATGCAAGAGAGAAATTGATTGGATGTTTCATGTACTGGAGAGACACCATAAATGATTTTGAAACATAAACATGCATCTCGCTCATCTTGTAAAGCTTGAATAAATCTATGGGCTAGGAAAGGATAGGAGTCTTTTTGGGAAAGGAAGCCAGTTTTCTGCTGGAAGTTGAGTTGGTGGGCCAGTAGGGGGCAGTATTCTCTGACTCACTGTGGTCATTACAGATCACATGGCATTTATAGCAAAGAGTAAGGGGTTCCCAGGTGTCCTGGTGAAATCCCCAGTCAGGCTTTCAGTCTCACCATGAATAATTGAGTGTTTGTGCCCTTTTTTATAGCCTAAGCTATAATGCATTTATAACAATGTTATCTCCACATTTTATTGTTGTCCCAAACAAGGTATTTCAAGAGCAACAATATTATGTTCACCTCATTATTTCCATTCATTTCAAAATCACGGTTTAAAGATTACAGACACACAAAAATTATGGAGACCCTTTGATGCACCATCAGCAGTTAAAGGAGGTCCATAGCTGTTTAGTTAATGTGAGTAAAATACTATGACAAATAACTGATCAGCAGGCTTTTGATCTTGTTCACCATTTGGCAAATCATTCCTCTCCTCTGTGTGTAACCATAAGGATTTTCAAAGAGCCTTAGATGCGAGAGTACCAGTAATAATAATCAAAAAAAAAAGAAAAGAACACCCTGAAGTAAAAGTTTTCAGGGTAAAAATTGAGCGGCAGACAGCACAAAGCAAGGAGGGTACCGCGGCAACGATTTCTTTTCTGCTTTTAGGAGAACAGGAGGAACGAGACGCGGCGGGGGAACAAAAGGCCTAAGAAATGGGCTCATTACTGTCATTTACATTTGCTTGAATGTAAGGCTCTCCACTTAAAAAGCCTTTAATGGCTGGGAAAAAGGGCCAGGCCAACTTGAAAGAGATACATTTTTATGGATAGAGTGAGTCATGCCTTGAGTTGTTTCAGGTTTTTTTTTTTTTTTTTTTGATGTCACAAGGGGGGATGTTAACATTGTCTGTCTGGGTAATAACACCGTTCACTTCTCCCCCTTTTACATATTTCCATTATGAAACATAATCAGACAAAAAAGGGGAAAAAAAAGAATATCACGTGTTCCAAAACCATAAAGTCGTAGTTATCACATCCAGCTCGTCTACCTTCCAATGAAGAGAGAGAGCATGTTTTGTCAATGCTGAAATTTTCTGTACAAACAAAAGCTGACCCTGTGGTTTCTGCCCGAGATCTGTATTATCTTCACAGTTAGTGGCTTTCTTGTTCTGGAACAAAGGACCCCACGCAAAATGAAAAGGCTTATTTAAAATCTTATTTTTGGATAAAGATGACATTTGGCGTCCGTGGTCAAAGGTCAAGTGTGGCCTTCATTCTCGGCGACAAGCAAGAGAATGAACACATGCTGTGCTACAGAACAGCAGGAATGAGTTGTGAGCGTAGAGATATTTAAAAAAAAAAACTCATTCTTTAAGTATTATAGTGTGGCATAGTGGTAAGGAGCAGGACTCACAGCCAAAAGGTTGCCAGTTCAGTTCCCCACAGGGGCACTGCTGCTGTACTTTTGAGCAAGGTACTTAACCCACAATTGCCTCAGTAAATATCCAGCTGAATAAATGGATAACGTTGTTAAAAAAAAAAAAAAAAAAAGAAACTGTAACTGTTGCTCTGGAGAAGAGCATCTGATAAATGCCAATAATGTAATGCAATGCATTATTTAAGGATGGATTAGTGTTTAATGTGGATGACTGGTGTGACTTTCCAAACACAAGCATGGCTTAGTCTTGCACCCTCTCTGCTGCGTCTAGTCATCAAACCAGTGCGCAGTCTGCATCAGCTGGGATCGTCCTCTGTGGTAACGCTCCTGTCTTTTAGTGCTTATCACTGCTCTCCGTTAGGTAAAAATTTGGACGCATCATTGTGCCCCTTCTGCAGTTTCTTCCTTGGTTTTGTCTGCGTCTCCGCCGTACACTGCACAAATTTTCCTTTCCAGTCTTGACACTTTTCCCTTCGTTATGGATGTCAATGGGCCCGCAACTAAAATGAAAGGATTTTCAGACTGGATGCGCCGCAGGTTTTTTCGTAGGTAACGAGCAAACTGTCAGCCAGGCTTTGCTGCACCAGACTTTTCCCATATCCTTTTGGAAATAGTTTCACTTGGTTAACAGCCGTTTCAGAGAAAACGGCTGTAAGGACTTCATGGTATAGAACGTGTGCTGTGTGGTATGGAATGCATATTGCATGAACTGCTGTAAAGAAATCTACGCCTCAGAATGTAAAACTGCCGAGTGTTTTAAAGAAACAAAAGCTTTGGCCATATTTAGGTAGGACTGAGGGTTTTCTTACTGCAACACATCCTCTAATTGCAGTTTTTAAGAATGACCTTTGTTCTGTTCACGGATGAACAGACCCTCCCTTCCTCAGCAGATGTTGATTAATCTTCAAATACCACACCTTGAAAATTGAGTGTTGCAGGTTATTTCACTCTTTTTTGGTGCAGTAACACAATTGTCTGTGTTAGATGTAAGTGTCTATCTATTGTAACTCCTGGGGACTTGACCCTGTGTTTCAAGAGTTGATCTGGTAGAATGGACTCAAAGGGCAAAAAAAAAAAACTAGAGACAGGTGTTATGTATGCATTGTTATATATGTAATATATGTGTATATGTAATATTGTTATATTTAGTAGTCTGCAATCCAGACCACTTACACCGTTGGTCCTGATCAAAAAGTCAATAGTCTGGTGGTTCTGACTCAGTTTTACAGAAAGAGTGAATCAGCATCGGCCTGTCCCGTATAAATAAAGACCTCGCACATTTGCTGTCTAGTCATGGCCTTTTTCAGAGAAAATACTGTAGTTGTGTTTGCTGAAAGATAAACCTGACCATAACACCACTACAACAGATTACAATATTTAATCCTCCATATGCATGCAACACTAGATATCAAAAAATGAAATATCATTTGAGTACGGAGGACTTTTCTATGTAAGTTAGCGACTTCTTTAGTAACAGTGTGATTCAGTTAGCTTTGGAGTACATATGTTACATAGACAGAAAACTCGTCTGAACCACTTCAGTGGAATATGATGCTTTCTGACAGCTTACTTTTGTTAGCTATTTCTGTATCATGCCTGGCATCATGTCCGGTAATCAGTGGTTGTTTACAGATATGAATCATTCTGCCCTGATCCTCAGTGTAAATATAAACCCTTCAATTAGTCTGTACCATGTGTCTGGTTGTATAGTGACACTGCTATTAAGGAAACACAAAAGATACTGTCCCACTCCTTGTCCTTTGAGACCCCCATTTTGGATTCATGATTATTGGTAGCAAGATCAATTAAGACAAGTGGAGTAGTTTTCAGGTAACCTTACTTGTCGATTAAACACCTTTGGAGGCATACCTGTTAGCGTGCTGATTGGGCAAAACATTTTTATGTGCTTTTTTGATTCTTTGAATGTTAAACCTCATTGTCTCCCGAGACATGCTGTATATAATGGACTCCTGGACATAATGATAGCATACTTTGAGGGGCAGATATATTTTTACATTTCAAAATAACTAAATTGTGCAGGACATGTCAACATGAGTAACAATGCACTCTTGTTTATTAAAATGTAATTTTAGTAAAGATATTAATACTCTGAAGACTAATTTGTCAGAGTAATTTTTACAGGTGTGTATGTAGTCAAATGTATAATGCATATGGATCTGCCACTTGTGTGTTGTTTTGTTGGCATTACCTAATGTTGGGAAAGAGCCAACCCTTTCCCTTATCACACAGGAGCTTTTAAAATGCTGCAAGCAGAGATGGAGTTTATGAAAAATACAATGCTGTTTAATATACCAGCAGCAGCGTCCTCACAGATAGCATTCATAACAGACCAAGATAAACCTGATGCATACAGATGCACTCTCTAAAAATTCAAGCACACCTGCATTTAAAGGTAGCAACACACTAACAGGCTTTCATAATTGCCTTGTGTTACCCTCACACAATGACCTACCTGTAACAGACATTTCCCAGTTGCTAACTAGGAAATTGTATGCTGAAAAAGCTAAGTTAGATATAAATATGAAAACAAATCGATACAAAAGTGACAGGTTCAGGAGATGGAAGCGGACATGTTAACATCAACGCCCCCTTCATTGTGACATATTATGATTATGACATTGAGGCACAGTGATATTGGTGAGTGGGTAATGACGGTAATGACAATCCATACAAATAACACAATAGCAATAAGGAGGTCACATTCTGTACACACACAGCCCCACCCACACACACGCACGCACGCACGCACGCGCGCACGCACACATATATATATATATATATATATATGTATATGTATGTATGTATGTATGTATGTATGTTATTTGAGAAATGTGAAGCGTGAAGCTATAACTGCAGAAATTGTAACTGAGCTCAGGACAGCGGAATCACTGGCCATCTCCCAACGCAGACTGGAGACCCACCTTTTCAGACTGCATCTCAGTTCCACCTCAATCCCCACCCCTTAACACCTACTGTTGGTACTTGCTGTTTATTTTACATATATTACTGTGATGTGTTTTGGATTCTGTGATCTAGTGACTGATGGTATGGTAGCATACTTGACTTCCCTGGTCTAGTCAGGTTGCACAAGTTAATTTGTGGTAGGGCTTGAATAGTGCTGTGTTCTCAAGCCTGGTCTGACACTGTTGCTCATTCTCCTTGAATGGATACACTTCTGTTTTATTGTGCTGGAAGTCGCTCTGGATAAGAGCATCTGCTAAGTGCGTGTAATGTAATGCAATGTCATTGGGGGCAGTAAAGTCCCTCCGTCTGTTATTCATATGGAAAGTGTGCATTGACCTGTCATACAGGGACAGCACATTGAGAAATTCATATTGAGATTCAAACTCCTCAATTAATTTAGATTACACGACACTTTCAGCAATTTCTTGCGCTCCGTGAATTCAGCACTAAAAAAATAAATAGACACTTAATTTCGCGCGCCATCTTAAAAGATCCGCGGCAGCTCTGAGATTACTTTGTGGGTAAAGCTGTGCATTTGCATAGTGCATGCCTGCCTTGCTCCTCTCTTCATTACAGTTCATGTTTTTCCTGACTGACAGATTGCTTAATGCTGCACTCAGGGCTGCCTCCCGCCAGCATCACTAAGCCCAATCAAATGGCACAGACTCAGAACGTGGTGTATAGAGAGATCTATTTTCGCTGTTCCCAGGTAAGTTTTTAATTCAGTCTGCTCTGTCCCTATCTGGTTTTACGCCTGCTCCTCAAAGTGACTCTGAGTGTCAGGGCTCAGGCAGGGACTCAGGCGCGGACCACGGGAGCTTCGGGTTCCAAGCGTCTTTGACAGAATCGTGAGGCAGAATCGTAAATCGGAAAACGGGCAGGGTCGAAAACCGGAAGGCAGTCCGTGGACAGAGCGAGGATCGGGAAACGGGAGCAGGCAAGGTCGGTAACCGGACAGGCAGGCAATCAGGCGAACGAGACAAGGAAGCAGGCAAAAACGAGGTCGGGGGAAAAAGCAGGGTCAAAAAGCGAGAAACCGGCAGACAGAAGCAAAATGCAAACGCGGGGACGAAACAGGCGAAAAACACTGTGACGAACTAGCAACAGGACAGGGAAAAGCAGGGAAGATATAGGGCAGGGCAGACGAGGGAATGGGAAGCAGGTGTGCAGGCAATCAGGCGGGCGGAGACCGGGCGGGGAGCGGGGCAGGACTAAAACACAAGGAAAACAAAAGCACATGGGCAAAGGAAAAAACAAAAACACAACAGCTAAGGAGGCGGAGCACTGACACTGAGTCTGTGTCATCAGGGGAGTGAAGGTGGCTCCCCCCCCCCCCTCCCCTCCCCCCGCCACCATTTATCGGAAGCCACTGCTGAGTGGCTTAGCAGACATTCATAAGGTCACAGGTCACAGGTTAGAGTGTTTCGACAGTATAGCAGTTTGAAAGTACAAGAACATTCCTGTCGGACAGAACACCGTGTCATTGGAGGGTTGAAAACCCTGTCCACCTCTTCACCTATCCACCTGTGGACATGGATACTCATAATAACATATATAACAGCAGGGAAATGAACTAACAGCTCTGGTCTGGAGAGACGATGGAGGTGGACAGTTTGAGTTCAAGTTCCGCTGAACCTGAAATGTACGCTCTGCTTAAAGTATGGCCGTTCTCACTCCCTAGATCAAGTATGTTTGACTATAGTGTCTCAACAGGAGAAACTGATGCCTCGTGACCTCGTTAAAATACATTAAAAACAAGTAGCTTATTTTCCCACAGAGTATTGACTGCCCAGAGAAACACCATCCCCATTCTGACGCCACCCAGTAATTACCCGTGCTATGCACACAACAGATGAATATGGGATTCTTGTTGACACTCGGCAAGCATGTATATGCCCAGCATTCGCCTGCTCTTACTGCAGCCTCTTGAAAGAGATCAGCTTTCAGTGAGCTGCGTGTTATGGACCCCACGCTACAACGCGTGACGTGTTAGCGCAGTTAATGCTCGCTCACACTCTCAGTTTAGAGGCCGGTGAGTCAGAGGGCAGTGTGCTGAAGTTATTTGTTACGTCCTGGGACGTAGACGTATACTAGACCGTTTGTGTGTCTGCTCTCGCGCTGTTCCGCCCCCTCCGTTTTCTTTTTTTTTCCGCAGATTGGCGCCCCGCTGTGATTGGGTGAGGGAACGAACGGGAAGATTTAAAAGGAGGAAACCTCGGGATAGAGAGGGGGCTTCCCCTCGGATAGATGATGCGCGTTTGTATGCGTGTGCTCTGTTTTTCTATATATTTGTAATATAATGTAAATACTTTGTTACCGTTTTGTGGTTTAGCCAGCGGGTAGTAGGGGGTGGGTGCCGTTTTCTGTTTTTTTTTTTTTTTTTTTTTTTTTTCCCTTTTCTCCTGTTTTCGGATACTTAGGGAGTCAGGGAAGAGATTGTATTTTGTTTTCTTATTTTCTTTGGTTAGGTCATTTATTCCCTTTCTCCTCAGCAAGTTGTGTTCTGTTTCTTATTTTGGCTTTGCCCACCCCCGAAGTTTTGCGTTAATAAAAGAACCCTGGCTTTATTTTGGGTGTCTGTGTTCTGGACTGGAGACAAGAAAGCGGGGGTGTCCACACGTTTTATTTTATGCTGCACCTCACCCTAGACGGGGTCGTAACATATTAAAGGACTGCGCTTTTGAACAGCGGGTGCCAGAGCACTATCCCTCACGGAGGGCTGATGATGTGTGCTTGAGAATGAACTTGCACTTAGTAAGTAATAACATATTTTAATATAATAAGTACATCTATGTATGAGTGGCAGTGTAGCCTAGTGGTGAGGAGCAGAGCTTGTAACCAAGGGGTTGCCGGGTCTATTCCTTGCTGGGGCACTGCTACTGTACCCTTGGGCAAGGTACTTAACCCACAATTGCCTTAGTAAATATCCAGGTGTATAAATGGGTAACATGTAAAACTGAAAATTATGTAAGTCGCTCTGGATAAAAGCATCTGCTAAAATGACAGTAATGTAATATAAACTGTGCATACCCTGCATATGGCTGTCTGTACATAGTGATGTAATGAGTGCTACCTTTTTGTTTTGGGGTACTCAGAAGGCTAAACTGTTTGTCCTTTGTATCAATGATAAAGGGTCAGAAAATGCGACAGTTTAAATCTATGCACGACTACAGAGAGAGAGACGGTTCTTCTTTCCTAGAGATTAGCAGTGTTTTTGCAGCCTTCCAGTGTGTGTGCCTGCGCTCATAATCTCCCAGCCGTGCCCAAAATGTTGTTGCCCCTGCTCCGTTACTAAGTCGTTCCCTTTAAGGTTTCCTTGAGCAGCTTAGCAGCCGTGCTTTAGAAACCCAAGGAGTGTTTCGTTAGGAGTCCGTTCATTCTTCCTGTAATATCCACCCTGCCTTTAGCCACGACGACGTGCGGGCCCGGAACGTTCCACCGCTTCATAAGTAAGTCTGTCTTTGGTGTCCCAAGGCACGCGTCTCATTAAAGATGCATCAGGAAGCGCAGTGCCACTCGGACTGCAGATGCCGGCGTCTGGCTGCTCTTCCGCCCGTGGCCACTAGGTGGAGCTGCCCCTCTTTGGCCCGCCAGCCCCCGGAGAGAGCGAGCCGAGTGTTTGCTGAACACACGCTAATGATCTGACAGAAATCCGTAGTCCTTTCTGCCTGACGCATCCCTCACCATATTGTCTTTGGGCCCCTGGAAAGCGTGGAACAGAAATGTGCACTTAATTCAACCCTGTTTTAGAGGACGCGGTCGCAAACGCATTCCTGCACTCACCGTCTGTTTCAGATTGAATTGTCCATCTTGCATTTGTGGCCTGTTTTTTTTTTTTTTTTTTCCTTCTGGAAAAGTAATGCACGGTCCTGTGGTTGATTTATCAGTCGCTTTGGAAGCTTATTGTCAGCGCTGAAAGAAACTCTCTCCGAGCAGCCCGGGACATGACACAAGCCTTTTCACCACCACTCCCCTCTCCGTTCCGGATGATTCTCTCCACTCCTTTGGTGCCATAATCATTGTATGCTCTCTCTGCGACAGCTGCAGAATGAAAGCACATTCATGATGCCCGTGTGGCATGCTGGTTAGGGAGGCTGCACTCAGCCAGAAGGTTGTTGGATCGAATCTTGGCAGGGTTACACGCAGAGTACCCTCGAATGGTGTGCTAGGCTCCAGATCACTTCGATAAAGACACAGCTGGTTAGGCAGCAGTGTGGTGTAGTGGTCAGGAGGCAGGGTTTGTAACGGAAAGGTTGTTGTTAGGTTCTTCGCTGGGCCACTGCTGTTGTGCCCTTGGGCAAGGTACTTAACCTACAACTGCCCCAGTAAATGGCCATCTGTACGAATGGATAATATGTAAAACTGTAAATTATGTAAGTCGCTCTGGATAACAGCATATGCTGAATGACAGTAATGTAGGATGTATTTAATGAACAGTGTGTGAAATGTAAGCTACAGCACACATATGGCCCTCAAGAAGAGTGTCTGTCTGCTTATCCAATGAAGAACGGAGGTGGTATGCAAGGTGTACCGTTAACAGTAAGTTAAAACAATCGACTATACTAAACTTCAGCCCTCTGAAGTCAAGGAGAAAAAATACCTCGCTCTTTTTATTTCTGACAGTCTGGCTTCTCCTCAATCCATTAGTAATATGAGTGAGCCCCTATCCCTCAGAATTCAGCCTGCCAGCTGCCCATCATTTCACAGGGGATATAATTGCCCTCATTGATTGAAGGTCTTACATGACTTGTAAATGGCCACTTATTCTCAAATGAGCCTTGTAACGCACTTATAGAAGGATAAAGTTTCATGACTTATTGCTGTGTGGGAGAAGATGGAGCAGATCACCCCGTGGAGCGCTTCACCTCTTGAAAGAAGCCCCACTGAAACCTCCATGTCAGGGACACATTTGCTGAAATTAACTTTTATAAAGGAAGTAGAACAAGACTAACTATCTAGGTTTATTCTTAATGGTACATTGGTACAAATCTGTCTTAGCTGGTTGGTTAATACATTTCAGATGCTGTAAACATGCAATTGATGCAATTAATCTATTTGCAAATGCTATTTTAGCATATGTTTACATTTTTTAAAATGTTATATTTAACATTATTTTTTGAAAATTGAATTCATGGTGATGGCATCATCAAGTATTAAGATTATTCAGAGGAATATTCATGTTATCAAACAGCTGACATTCAGCTGTGACTAGTGTTCATTGCCAATGAGAAATGATTTGATTGGCTGTCATGGTTAGGATGTTCTTTATGACGTGCAATCAAACACCTCTTCCTGATTTCCGTCCAACAGGAGTTACAATTAAAATGGCAGACCTCTCTATCTTTGTCTTCTGACAGATTCCAGGATGCACGTACCTCTGTTCTGAAAGGAAATAAACACCATGTGTGTGTATGCCTTACCATGCTATTCCGGAGCCATTCTCCAGTGGCCTTGCAGGTAGCATCTGTGTGGTCACATGGCCAGCGATGAGGTTAATACTGACGCATGCTTTGCTCTGTAGGCACGCTGTCCTTCCCCCGGCTGTTCCCCGACTTCACTGTAACAACAAAGTGAGTCATTTCAAAACAAAGGAGAGACATACTGACTCAGCAGCATGCCGGATACGTCTCCGACGCCGGGATTCCTTTAGGGGCCGTGCCCAACGGTTACTCACGCTGTGAAGCCCAGAGTCAAGCGGCTCTCCACCCAGAGTGACTTTCCGGTCATAGACGCAAGCTCACAGCCAGCCTTTTCCTTAAGAGACTAAACGCAATACCAATGTACGCAAACGGTTAGCACTTCATTTTCCTGCTCTGTTGACATGGACCATCAACGACAGACACAGGTTTAAAAACTGTGTGGGGACACTGAGTGGGATACAGCTGTGTAAGATATTTATTGCCGTAGATAAGGAAGCCTGCAGGAGCAGATAAAATAATATAGTCAAGAGTATTACTGCTCTCTGGACCAAACCTCAGGAAGCTGAGCTTCTACCCGTTTCACTGCTCTGGCCTTTCAGTCCCCTTTTTGAATGATTGTCATAATGTGTGGTTCATCAACAGGCCACCTGTATCATCTGCATCACCCAACCATCTGCATGCTTGCTGACAGATCTGAAATGTTACAGGTATCAAACACCTGTTCTCCGCGGTTCTGCCACCGCGGGGTGTGAGCTTCTGTGAAAATCACAACCGCAAGTGATAAAATTCCTCTTCATTATATTTGACGAATATCGGCAAGGTGGTGTCACAGCTCGAGTTTATTTTTCCTCCATTTTCTGATCTTGTGTGTAGAAGGAGCACATAGTGTAAAATTACTTTAATTATAAACTTGATGAAAAGCCAAAATTTCATGAAGTGTTTTTAAATAAATAAAACACTTTGAATTCCAATGAGTCTGGAACTTTCATGTTCTATTTTTAAAGTGTCATTTTTTTCCCTCTGGTGCTGGACAGAACTAACGCACAACTTCTTTTCCGAAAATGAATTACTTCAAATTTCAGCACTGTTCAATAGCAATTCTGATATGAGCGATTCTAAAATGCAGTGGAAAAATGATGGGATCAAATTCTTGACTATATTTCACCTCAATCTGTACTCTCAAACATTTCCTTCTCTCTTTTCATTTTCCTTTTGGGGGAAAAAAAAAACAAGAACGAGAGACTCACTCTGTCTGTTCATGAAGGGAACTTCTGTCATGACCACCTTTCCCCACGCCTGTGGTTATTTCTGTTGGAAATCTCAACAAGGAGACAATTCTTTGTGCTGTGTGCCTGCTATCCCAATACACCTATAACCACAGTGATTAAGTCTAAACAGGTGTAGCTTACTGGCCAATGGCTGGCCTCAGACACACTTCTACACAAGGACAAACAATTAACCATTATTGCAATGTGTGTTGGATTCTGTGATCGAGTGACTGACGCATGGTAGTATACTTGGATTCCTTTGTCTAGTTAGGCTCCACATTTTAACTTGTGGTAGAGCTTGAATAGTATTGTACTCTGACTGATTGTTCAGGGAGTGTTATTAACCTGGTCTGAAACTCCTCTCACCACCCTACCCTCCTTCAGACTCCTCACCGTCCTATCCTCCTTCAGACTCCTCTCACCTCCCTATACCCATCCACTGCCATTGTAAGGATGGAGCAGATAAAGTCAAGTGAAGGTGATGGTCAGTGGGGAGTGTGGCATTGCCGAGCATCACAGCTGGATCCCTGAGACGTCCCTTAAGCCCATAAACCAGGGAAATGTGACTCTCTGCAAGGGTGAAGGGGGCAGGACCACTGTGGTACTCACCTAAAAATCGCCACCGTCACCTCATTCTCTGTCAGGGACCGGATTGTGTTTCCTATTAGATATTTGGAAAAGTTTGAGACATCTAGTTTTTGCCAATTCCTGATACAGTACATTTCATTTTAGTATGGTAATTGACACTGTTGCGAATCAGTGGGCAAGCGATGTATGTACTGTGGACTGATCAATGCATCAGAATGAGCTGCGAGTTCATTTCTGATATTTTCCGCGGATGAAACAAAGACAGACGCTCTTCCTGGCCCGTGCTTCGTGAATGTGAAATGACGAAAAGCTTATGGTCTGATTATAATAACGTTCCTCAGTGGTGTGGTTTGAACGTAGCTGACACAGAGCCCAGCTCTCTGCATATTGGGTATGACAGCACACGAGGCAATTCAGTTTTATGGTGCAGACTGGCGCTTGCGATATGGTGTAGGGCTGTGCTTTGGCAATGGAAAATGGGGTGTGTGTGTGTGTGTGTGGGGGGGGGGGGTGGGGGGGGGGTGGGGGTTGTTTTTGGGGGGCAGGGTGGGGGGTTGGGAGTGCTTATTAAAATAAATACACGCACACGCACACACGCATGTGCGCGCACCCATACACAAAGTACAAGGTTTTTCCATTTGATGGGGGTCCCATGTGTGATAAAGAATGGGCAGGGTGGGAAAGGCTGACATTATGCACTGTGCCTTTTAGAGATATACGATAATCTGTGTGATAATGATTCTCTGCCTGCGCTGTGTTTTTTATTTTTTACATTTTACGGTTGCACGTCCTTGGTTTGTCGTGTATGTCAGAGACAGTGTTTTGGAAAAGCAGTGAATTACAGTGAATTACCACCGTACCATAATCACACACATACACAAATAACCGAGTTTGTGTGTTCTCTGTTCTGTTGATTGGCGCTCTATAGAGGATCTAAACCATGATTAGGTGTCCTGCTGCCATCTCCTGTGTGGGAGGTCAAACTGCAGTGAACAGGTAGTGGTTGTGGGAAACAAATGACCCTTCCCAAAAGTCACCACTGGCTTTTCTTGGTTCCTGACACCTTCCCTCACTGGACCAGGATGTCCTTTTAAAGTTGAGGGTGTTTCACAACCACTAAGAGGAGGGTTTAATGTCATCACCTGTCCCAGAGTGGCAAAAGGGAATTGTAACCAAAGAATGGACCCACCAAAAATGTCCAACAGAATAATTGGAAATCCTGTCGAATGGGGAAAAAAAGAACTGTATAGCAATTTAAAGTGGCCTACAGTGCACCTTTGCTAAGGTATAAATGACCATCTCTGTATTTTTGCTCAGATGCTGAGAACTTCCTTCTCATTATACTGGGAGAGTATACAGTCTCCTTTTACAGATTTTTTTTTTTGTCCAAAGCTTTGCTTGATCCTGCTGCTTTTCTGAAAGGTTTAAATGACTTACAAAAGACAGTGATGCGCTGACGGTCTGGCACCCGTGGGAATCCTCTGGAGTAAAAATGCCTTGCAGAAGCAGAGAAGGCGGTGCTCAGAAAGATTTGTGGTTTTTTTAAGTCTTGCTAACTGCCTCTTCTGGGGGCACCGGTGGAGTTTAACCGTAATGTGCTTTTTTTTGAGATTTGCATGATGATGAAGGGGTATGAGCCAGACATCATGCAAGACGCTTGCAGTGCAGTCTTCAGGCAGTGGACACCCCCCAGGCCCCAGTTTCACGCTCCAGAGTCGTCTTATCGAAACACGGCATAGGGATGCCTTTCTATCACTCATAACAGAAAGTGGAGAGGGAAGAGGCTAACGTAGTTTCTTGGAAAGGCCCGAAGTCTCCGAAAAAATACTTTGTTTACTTTGCCGCACGCTTCGTATTCGCATTATTAAATTTTAACAAGACAACAACAAGCAATTTGTTCTCTCTGTCTAGCTGTGTGTGACCCGCACGGGTCATTGCCGAGCACATGAGGCAGGCCCGGGCCATTTGTCATCTGTGTCTCAGGAAAACCAATTGAACGGAAGGATGGGGGGGTGAAAAGTTATCGAAAGAAAACAACATATAAATAATGCTAAAGATATGCTGATATATAAAGATATATTGACTTAAACGTATCTTAACTTTCAAACAGGCAAAAATATGAAAACGGCATGGTGAAAACCTTAAGGGTGCATTCAGCTTTGCCAGTGAGAGGGCCGAGTGATGAAGACGAGGCCTGCGCGATGAAGATGAGCCGAGATCTTATGGAAGTCCGCTATTGCGACACGCATGAATCCAGCAATGCTTTCGCTGTGTACAGACGCGTGGTTTCGCATAATAATTATTGACGGGAGACAGTGAAAGCAGTTCATGCATATACATGAGGTCAGCGCAGCAACAAGTAATCAATCCAGACAATGCTCAATCCATTCACTCCAACGTGAAACTGATGGAAGCAAACCAAAACAAACACAGAAACATAAATCACAACTCAAGGTGCTGCGGGCAGAGGGACAAAGCTCGGTACAGTGTGTGTGGCTGAATTTCACCGGCTTTGGAGAAGGCACTGTTTGTCCCATTCTGTGCCTGATTTGATGTTAGGATTTTATCTGCTTATGTCTGTGTCTGTCTGTCTTTTCCTCATGCGTTCATCAAGGCTGGATATAAACAGGGCAGAGAGATCACAAGTGCTCCATTCTACAGACACTGCTTTCAATCAATCAGTTTTTATTCAGATTCTGCATTTAAACTAGTTTTGTCAAGTATGTGGCTTTATTTTATAACAAAGCTGGCTAATCACTTGGAATATATATACAGTAAAATTGTTCATATCAATATTCAAAATCATTTTACAACCCTTTCACTGTTTTATCAGTGATATCCTAGACATTTGCGGTTTGCAGTGAATACGGCTGAATACGTGGATGTTAGTGCAGTATGGATTGAAACAAAGAGCTGTATAACAAAATGAAGAAAAAAAAACATTTGGTGGTGTGTGTTATGTTGTCCCTGAATATCCTTGAATATCCTTGTATTTGGTTGGTAGAAGTGTGTGTATGCTGAACTCCTAATTCTTTTCATTGGAGCTTTGTGTGTGCATGCGTGCGTGCATGTGTGGAAGCACTGTGCACACCAAGAGTGGGCAGAGCAGTGGGCGGGCACAAAGTACCCTGCGGTTAGGGAAGGGAAAGGGGGGTGGGGGGGATAAGTTATGAGAGCTCATTGCCCTCATGCCTCTGGTTAAAAGATGAAAACAAAGCTGCAAGAAAATAACAATCTCGCAGTTGCCACAAGGTTAGCGCTTCCTCTCCCACACTGGCCGTGAGAGTTCCATCAGGACCCGGAGCTGAGCGGTGGATGGAACAGACAGGGAACAGGCATTCTGGGTCATCTGCAGCCTCTCGCTGCTTGTATACAATTAGCCGAACTCGGGCTGGCTGCAGCCCTTTCATCCTGGCTCCATCAGGCTTTTTGGCACATTGTAATTGTCCCCAAACTAAATCCATCTCTAGAGACTTCAATCGCTCGGCAGCTTTTAATAAAGCCAGTGTCGCGCGGGTCAACCTGGCACAAGTCACATCTCACAAACTCCAGCTCACAATATCTACAATAGCTGCTAACAGCACTTCAGTGGCGACTAGCAACCTGACCTTTCGAAATACTGCTACTTTCTAAAATCAATTTTTCCACACGTCAGCGGTGAGTTTCCGTGAGCAGGTGCTCAGAGCCCCCTTTGGAAGTCGTTATTTCATTCACATCTTCTGCTAATTACCACGGGGTGTCCTGACCACAGGTGCTCTTGAAAAGAAAAGTCATTCATAACAACCGAGGAAGGAAAATGGCAAGGTTTTCTTTTGAGTGTCAGGTTTTATTTTATACTAAATGTTTTATTTTAGAATGATTCATATTCATCTTAAAAAAAAATCTTGGGCCAGAGTCTGTCACAATTGGAAAATATTTTTTTTGTATATTATCTTGTATTTGTAACATGGTATGGAAGACATATGCTAATCATCACTTCACATCAGTTGCACACAGATATCGATACTGGTCATTGAATACTACACACCTTACTCCAGAGTACCAACAGTAATTTCAAAAGGAGCTCCCAGGAGGGGAAAAAAAAAGTTTATTTTCACCGCCGATTTATTTGAGGCAAGGAGCTGTCAACTGAAAGAAAAGCAAACATATCTATCTTAGCAGGACACCAAATTGGATAGGACGATGCCAGGTCTCAGCTTGGCAGGAGTCCAAGGAGCTACACTCTGGAAGCAAGGACAGAGAAAGATTAATATTGGAATTCAATGTATTAAAAAGCGGAGGAGAGAGAGAGAAATTATTGGGGTAAGGGAGTTGGGCTAAATAGAGCAATCTTCATGTGATAAGTACAGTTCTGCACAGGCGAAACCAGAAAGTACAGCCTTCATTATTGAGAGCAGTGTGACAGCAGATGGGTGTAGTTTATTGTGAAATACTGTTGGCACTCAAGGGTAAAACTAGATATTCATTCCCAAATGGGGTTTTTTTCTGTGGGTGTACTTAGAGCCAAGGCAAATATTATGACATGGATGCCTATGTGGTGGAGTGACTACAACAACAAATTTATTCAGTGTGGGGGTAGCCAAAATGCGGCAAGAAGTACTAGGAAAAAGCAAAACAGAGGAAAACAGTTGTACTCAGACCACTACAGTAATTTGTTCATTGTAATGGCGTGTGTTGTGTCTGGTCCTGTAAGTGTTTATGGCAAGTCAATGGCAAAACTGAGCCGTATGCTTATTTTCACGGCCTCTCTGCCTGCCTCTATCCATGGTGCTGAAATGTATTCAGGAGGATCTGATATCCCAGAGCAGGACTGTGCTAACTCCAATCTCCCGAGTGGCCTCGCTCTCCCCAGGGCCCCTGCGGTTTCTCCCACTCTGAGGGATCCATGCACACACCTCGATATGAGGGAGCCATACCCATAAATCAGTGTAACAGAAACATGCATATAATTCAATCAGCCCATGGCAAGATGAAAGTTCACACTCCTGGGAGATAGGGAGGGATTTGGGGCTTGGGGGGGTGGGGGGGAGGTGGGTGTGCAGGGGTGGGTTACATATATTTTTTATGCAATGTATTTCCCTCTGCAAATTAACTCTTTGTTGAACCTTTCTTAGCAGGCGAGTGGGAGGCATCCTCAGCAGGTGGCTGAGTGTTATGTCAATATATGGATATATTCATTGCTTTTAACGTATTGATATTTAGTTTTCAGAGGAGGTTCCAAATCTCCATGGAGTTGCGGTAACACAGCTGATTTCTGTTCAATGATAATGAGACATACCAGTATCACAACAAACTAAATCCAATAAAGTCAACATACAATACCTCATCTACATCATCTAGGTCTACTACATCTAGAGCGGCATATTGCAGTGTGTCTCATCAAATTAAAATATTACTACTGCTACTACTACTACTACTGCTACTACTACTACTACTACTACTACTACTACTACTACTACTAATTATTATTATTATTATTATTATAACATATTAATATTACTAATAACTAATAATAAAAAATGCCTTGCTGGGGTGGTAACAAGTAGTGCCACAGTGTAGTTTGGGAGAGGGAATATTAGTTACGGTAACTATGGCTAGCTATATGGTAAATTAGATTAATACCAGCAGACAGATCTCCCATTTGTTCCCAATTTGGCCATATTACTGAATAAATCCCATGGTGCTTTGTTCGCACGAAGGACATTTATGGCAGCCTGACTCTGATCAATACCACACAGCTCTGAGTAGCGGCTGTTCGGAATTCTCCAGACTTACAATCCACTGTTTATATTCTTCAGAGAGATGAATGCGCTCTGTTGCTTTCAAATTGTTCAAGGTGATAACAAAAGTAGCCGGAGAGGGACACGGCAATGATGGAATGGAATAACCGCAGCAGAGGGTGTTTGCTTTCAGGTAATTGGTTTATTTTGAGCCAAATTATGCCGTTTTATTATGGCGGTGCCATGAAAAGGTTTAAGAAACTGTAGCTGCCTGTCAAAAAAGTAGAAGTAAGAAGCGAGAGCTGGCAAAAAGAGGTGTATGTGCGTGCGTGCGTGCGTGCGTGCGTGCGTGTGTGTAAGCGTGTGTGTGTGTGTGTGTGTGTGTGTGTGTGTGTGTGTGTGTATAAGTATGTAAGTGTATATAAGTGCATACATTGTTATACATACAATATTATGAGGATACAAAACTACAAAAAACACGAATATTATAAACTAATTACATAAAAGGGGAATGAGCTCACACTTATTAAAGCTGATGAAGCTCTACCGTGGTGGAACTACGAAGGTAAAATGGAAAAAAGGGAACCTATCTGAACAATTTTTTCATGCCTCGGTGTGCTGGAAGCTGGACAGCAACAGCGTACCGCCGCTTGCAGCGTGGGGTATTCAGAGCCAGCGATTTCTAACCTGGCAAGACATTGCGGCCAAACACAGTCCGTCAATCACGGGTCGCGACCTGGGAAGACTATGAGCCATAACACCTCACCAGGATGGAGACATCATCGTGCTCCATCTCCGTGACAGCTCTGGGCTTCTGCCTGTTCCAGACGCCAGATCACAGCTACTTACAGACAGCAGCTGCTCAGCTGGGAGAGGCCAGCCACACAGTGGTCCCGGTACTCACTACTGTCCATCAGCCCATTTGAACAACAGAGTCCAGTAGCAGTTTTGTGTAGTGGTACGGAGCAGGGCTTATAGCCCAAAGGCTGCAGGTTTAGGGCAGTGGTGTGGTGTAGTGGTAAGGAGCAGGGCTTATAACCCAAAGGTTGCCAGGTTGATTCTCAGATGTGCCTTGGTTGTACCCTCAGGAAAGGTACGTAACCTGGTTCTTTGACCATCACAAATTATTGTTAAGTCAGTACAAATGAAACATTCTTTTAACATATTTTCTCTTAATCCCTCAAAACTGCAGAAACTATGCTGTTCAGATATCACAAATGGGAGCAGGGCTTATAGCCCAAAGGCTACAGGTTTAGGATAGTAGTATGGTGTAATGGTAAGGAGCAGGGCTTATAGCCCTAAGGCTGTGGACCACTGCTGTTTAACCTTCAAATTAGGGAACTTGAATTCCCTCAGTAAATATCTAGCCATATAAATCAAAAAAACATAAACATTGTAAGTCGCTCTGTAAGTTGCTCTGGAAAAGAGTGTCTGCTGATCAAATGCAAAGTCCGTATAAAGACTTTAAGCAGCAGCTGAAGTTGGCGAGGGTTGCCAGCAGTTCATACCCTTCAGCGATAAGTCAAGAGCAGGATGGCCTTGCTGGGCATGCCTCCCTCACAACTCGGAAAATTTGTGGGAAGAGCTGGGATGATGAGACATGTAGGGCTCATACTCCACTGAGCAGGTGGTAGTTTATGGGTACCAGGCTCTGTATGAGGAATGGGTCAGTATCCCACCAGGCAGCAGCTGCAGCAAAAAGGGAAAATGCACATTGTGGATGTGCAGCTTTTCCACACTGTGCTGACGTTACTGCTCTGTGACTTTCACAGCTGACCCTGTGTTCAGCAGTTCTGTTGATGACAAACCTTATTAGGGGCAATGCATAAGTTACCTGTGCAAGGTCCATTCGGTGAAATATCAATGTTCATTTAGTGAAAACTGCAGATTAATCTTTTAGAACTGCTTTAATCTTTTTTTTCTGATAATTTTATGATATTGCTGTGCTATATTAGTAATTCATGAGTACATTCATGATCTGTGCTTTATATTTTTACCCTACACATACTGGCATCCAATGTCTTAACTTGTATATAAGTTTGAGGTTATTAAAGACTTCAAGCCATTAACACCAATAAAAAATCTTTGTCTAAATTTTGGAGTTACTGATGAGGAGCTGTTTCGTTTTGTATTTCCTACACAATATTGAGTGTGGCAGTCACTGTAATTAAAACAAATGTTGCAGGTAACAAAAATGCAAGCTTGCTTAAAAGTATTACTCAAATTGTAGACAAATCACGGTGCATTTAAAATGAACGCAAGCATCATTTTTCCTTGCTGGTTAACAGATTCTGAAATTATGAATGAGCAGATCTGGCTTTGCTCGTACATTTAATCAAGGCATTATGAAGGTGTTTGTTCATACACCAATATGTACTATACTTGCTTATCTGTTTATGGACACTTGAGAACAGTCAATTATATGTATAATTACAACCTATATGGAAACATGTTCATGTTTATATTGCATTTGATATACCTTCAGACAGAAGGTCACTTTGATTTCACGGTATCTTGTCTAAATAAAAGTGTTTCTCAGACATGAGCATGTCGAGGGCTGGGAGCTGATTTCTTACAAAACAAACATACAGTGACAAAAATGATGTTGGATTCATGCTTTGATAATAAATGTTTTCAACCCATTTCAACCCAGTTTTTCAGTTGGAAAATAGGACTGCTGGTAGAAGCAGGGAGCCACAAATAAGTGTCCACCTTGACCCTTTAATAAGCATGCATGCACCACAGTGACCTATGAAATGCACATGACCCATACCTTCCCATTAGCATTCAGCTTAATATGTGACCCGCAGAAGACTCAATCCCGCCGTATAGATCGTATGATATGGCCAGTGGATGAGTGTTTATTGAGATGAATTTGTGCTGATGGTTCTCTGCAATGTGGAGAAAAAAAAAATCAAGCAGGGATCTTGCTGCATCTGTGCAGGTACGCCAGAGTTAGCTGCTTTTCTGCAGTCCCTGGGTGGGTGGAAAACAGCAGCAACAACAGCACCTAACAAGCAAATGCACACCAGTTAAAATGACAAAAATAAAAAAAGAGACAACATGACACATAACATCAGTGTGGCCAGAAATCGTAAAAGCAGCACAAAACATCACAAAATGTCGCATGTAACAAGTGACACGTAATGGCAGCAACATGTAACAGCAGCCCCATAATGCAGAACATCACGTATGACGGCAGCGTTGTGTAATGGCAAGCACAGTGTTAGCGGCAGCAAGGTACAACATCACTTATAATGCCACAACAACTCTCCAGATCTCCCAGGTCACTGAAATATTGCAGTAGAGAAGGAAAGGGTTCATTTCTCAGCCAGAATTCACATTAAAAACTTTAAACAAGAATTGTAATTATTGAAAAGTACATAGTCATCCATAAAAAAAAATAATTAAAAAGTGTAAGAACACAAATACCTAATGTCAGAAAAGTGACTGACTTGCACATTTTTTTTTTTTTTTTCTGTCTGATGATTGAACATTTAAAAATGGAGAAAAGAAACCAGCACCTTTTGAAGCAGATAGCCACCTAACAGTTTGACCTCTTCTCATTAATCAGGTTCCAGTGTGCCATTAGAAGAACAACTAGTCATAATGCCATTGGGGGAAAAAAAATATCTGTGAGGCTTATGTCGCAATCCTGACAAATTAGCCCACTCAAAACCCAAACACCCAATAAGGAATACTAAGGCTCAGGGTTCTGCATATATATTCTTCCTAAGTAATGATCGTAGCCTCTCAATTCATCAAAGGGCCAACAATGAACCGAACCCTAATTTATCCTGTGCATTGTAATGTGGAAAATAACCAGTCAGCTTTCCTAATGTGCTTTCCCTCTACCCTTTACCTTCCCCCATCTACACCTTCAGTCCCGTAATGAAGAGGAAAGACTTGTCAGTCAGTCGCACACATGACATAACCTGTTGTTGCTCTTTATAATCTGTCAAGACAGCTTTTAACAAATGACACACAGGTTTGTGCTATGGTAACTACATTTGTACAGGATCTACACTTTATTGGTTTTTTAAGTGTATTTTCTCATTCAGGGTCGGCTCATTGATACATCTCTTTTTAACATATAAGCTTCAATAAGTGGACAATCCTCTTCTCATTTCTATTCTTGCCATGATTTAGGAACTTGTAGTTTTACCAATAGAGGCACTGCTTTTAGGTTTTCCTATAATTAACTTGTGACGTTGTAAATTTAGATAACGTTGCCAACGGAATGGCTTTATTTCACCGATGAAGGCAGTGTGCCAAAATGTAACTTTAGCCTCATCGTTTTTAAAAAATATTGAGTGCAGATCTGTTCTGAGGAGTAAGATAGCATGGCATTCTCACCTTGGTTCCTGCTGTATTTCATGAAGAATATCTGAATCAGTGCCACTGCAATGAGAGAGACCCCAGTTCCCAGACTGATAATCAGAGGGATGGGGTTACCAAAATTATTCTTAATCATGCACAGATTTTAATTTATAGGCTTATATTAAGAGCACAGTTCACGTCTACGATTTTATAATAAATGCATGACGCCATACAGCATCAGATTCTGTTACGTCACATAATGCTCATCCAACAGGTTAAATTTGGAGGATAAATGTTTTATGTCTGTAGGTGCCCTAAGATGCATTGCCGAATGTTGATTTTTAAACTACAGTGAAGGAATCATTGGGAAGTTTAGGAATCATTGGGAAAATGCTCTATCATGTTTATGAAGGTTTAATGTTGTTATGATGAAGGGTTCAGATAAAGGATTTCTACATGCTGCCTTATGAGGCATAGCCAGTCCCCATTGACATGAAACATAATTACAAATATGGATATGATACAAAATGAGTCTAGTCTAGTCTAGTCTACCTTCCTCTCTATCTGTCCTATCTATCACTATTTTCTATTCAAAGAAAAAAAAAAAGCACTCTACACTAGTTTAGCGCTTAACTCAATATTTTACTGACCTCTTGTAGTACTTTTCAATAGCTATTCTTAACATTGTTATGCACTTATTTGGAAGTCACTATGGGTAAGAGCGTCTGCTAAATGACGTGTTTAAAATAATAAAAACTGGGGGATTTTCAGGCTGGCAATAATTGATATGACATTTAATATCTATATTGCATATCTGGAAAATGAGAAACATTTACTTTGATATTGTCTATCTCAGCAAACATGTTTCAAGCTGATGACGTCTCCCTGAGACAGAGAAAAAGTTGGATAATATGAAGGTTATACATACAATTCCAACTGCCCTTGCAAATACAAAGTAGATCTGCTTCTTAATGGGAGACTGACCTTTTGAATATGAGCTGCTGTACGGGAAGAGGATCCCTGCCACATAATTGGAGGACCGAAGCAGCTTGTTGAAAGTTTCCCAGAAAGAATATTTTCAAGCTAATTTATTTTTAACTGTAACTCGCATTTCCCGGAAGATATATCCTGAGCTCTGTCTGCGCGGCATTGTGTGGGTCTGTGAGGAGAGGATTAATGCTGATTAACCTGATCCAAGGTCTATCAAATCATTTGTGCCTGTCCTCCTGTGAACCTCTCTCAAGACTCCCAAAAAGTGAGGGTCCAGACAAACCTTTGTTAGCTTTGACCTGTCTTACCAATGTGGTTAGAATCTACACCGGCAAACTGAAAGACACGATATTGAAAGACACACTTTTGTTCTCTCTCCTGAATGCTGTGAGGATTTTTAAGATATTGTTTGTAATCCACACAATGTTCAGTCACACTAATGAACATGTATGGTGGTAGTGTTGCATGGAGCAGGGCTTGTAATCAAAAGGTTTCTGGTTTGATTCCCCATTGGGGCACTGCTGCTGTACTCTTGGGCAAGATGCCTAACCCCAAATTGCCTCATTAAATATCTATCTGTATAAATGGTTAACGTAAAAATTGTAACCTATGGAAGTCATCCTGGACACGTATGCTAAATGACATGTAATGTGTGTGTGTGTGAATGTCTGAGGGTTCCAAGATCTGTATTCTTAATCACCCCTCTGAATATATTAACACACAAGCATCTAATTTAACAGTGAATCTGGACTAAAATCAGTGAACTAGGCAGGGAACTATGATATCATTTCACAGGCCTTGTCTCTGAGGTCCAAAGCACGTAACCCGGTGACAGAAACATGCAAGGATGTTCTCCCTGCCAGAGCTGCATGGATTAACACTCCCAAAGCCCAAGGTCACTGTATCTTCCTTTCTCTCCAAAGTGTGATAAACACGTGCGAGTCATCTAAATATAGTAGCTACGGTAACCCGCTTTCAAACTGATGACAGCAGAGAAGAAAAATGAGGTGACATTTTACATTTGAGGCACATTATCAAGGACCTTTTATGGCGCTTGAATTTTCATAAAACATACACCGTCTTGTACAAAAATTTCAATTTTATGTCATCCTCACCTGGACTTTTATCTTGTGTCTGACTTTTCTCCCCGTCTGGTGCCATAAATCAGACTAACCGGGCCAGCATGCCGTCCTTTAAAGTTGAAATATCACATTCGCAGCGCTGTCACATAAAAAGAAGCCATGACAACGAATTAAAAAATTCTCTCCCCTCTCTTCATCTACGGGCAGAAGCGGCCTGCATAAAAAATTGTTACGGCAGTATCAGTTCCATGGGTGTTGACAAATGGAAAATTCATCAAGGCCACGATTCAGTTCAGCTACAAAGTTGCTTTATTATACGTTTTAATACTTTATTAATAGTGTATTAAGCTAAAAGTATGTGGAGGTGGTACTTGACAAAATGGTTTCCTGGAAATCCATTTGTAAACTGGATCGCCATGTATTGTATTTTCCCCACAGATGTAACGTAAGTCTGTGTTATGTTCCAGAACTTGGGATAGAAGTATAATTTTCCCCCAAAAAAGGCAAGATAAATACTTCATTAAGTCATAACACTAAACAATTCATAAGATATTAATGCTGTATAAATATTTGTATAATTAAATATTCTTAAAGCGCATCATAAATATTCAGTATTGTGGTGCACATTATATGACAGTCTAGAAATCACAGGACTGCATGCAGCAACTTGCCAAAGCACAAATCAGCATTTTAAGACAGGTATTGATTGACAGATTGAGTTGAACAGCACATGTATTTAAAGAAATAAATGTATAAATAGACAAATCTCATTCGGCTCTTCCTTGTGAGTTCAGACTAAAGTAAGAATGGCAGCTGAACAGTTGGAGGAAACGTATTGCCTTTTCAGTCGTTTTAACTTCGGCTCCTTTCACTGGCTCCTTTATTTACCTCTCAGACCCTTGTCTCTCTTTCATCATATAATGCAGGATTTTCTGTCCTCAAATGACTCTGAACTCCCTAAATGTCAGAAACTCTGATCATTCTAAATCAGTTCATCAAGACACGTGAACTGCCTTTATATCCAAACATACAATTTTAGGATGCCATTAATTTCTTCACATACAGTACATTTTACATTAAGTTGCACATAAACCAGTGTCGTTACAATAAGTAATTACAATGTATGTTACTGTGTAATGGCATGTAGATACACTCTTATTTGCAGTACTTGATTAACCTATCCAACCTTTTTAAAAAAGTAATCACAACTTAGTTAATGTGTAATGTTATGCCGTTATACTCTCGTAACCAAAGCAATTAAAGTGTAACTTCATTGGTATATGTGCAACTTAATGTTTCTCATTTATTTCAGCTGATAAATAAAGCACACACTGTGGATGTCATAACATTAAAGTAGCACTGCCTGAAATCTGTCATTTAAAGTGAAGACCAAAGCACTCTGGTTGATTGAATCGTTTATTTTAAGGTGCATTTGAGACACATTTCGATTGCCTTAGAGCTCATTAGCTATGAGCTCGGACAGCATACTAAATGGCGTTTCATTTTTTTCTTGTTAAATGTGTTTCTCAGTGGCCCTGATTGAAACCTTCAGATAACTTTTACACATAATTTTAAGTGACTGCAAAATTATTTCGAATAGGTACACATCATCAAGAGTTCAGCAGTTGCTGGAATCCTGGCGAGGGTTAGGTTTCTCCACTTTTTTTATTTTAGAGGGAACTAATTCATTATCACCTTGATTAAACAAAAACATATTTCTCTTCACCAGGTCTGATACTGTTTTAAAGAGAGCTGGAAAAACTTCTGCACTGAGACTCTCTAAGACCAGAGGCGAGCAGTACCCTGTAGGTATATATTATCTTGTTTTCATAATTACATAGAATCATTTGCCTAATTATGATTGCTTAAAAAAAAAAAAACAGAAAGACAGAGCAGAGAGAGACAGATGTATAGACCTATCTCATTGTTTCAAGACTCTGTCCTTGGGAAATGTATTTGAAATTCAGACAGAATGTGCACATTTTTAGCCTCCCACAGAAAGACATGAGTGGTTGTTCATTCAGTGTCATTGAACAGATCAGGGTACAGTGTTCATCTGAGACCAACTAATGATGCAATTTGTATTCATGCTGGTATGGTTGGGGTTAGCTTTTTTCCCATTCTAACAACCAGGAGAGAATGTGAATAAATCAATATGGGTATTTGTAGCTCTTTCATCAATACAAAATGTGAAAGAATGACTATGTCTTTCAGAAAAAAGACTGGTTGAGATTCAAACCCCCCAAGAGCCATAGTCGAGAATGACCATAAATAATTCTCACTTGCTGCATTACAATTCTGGTGTGAATACATACATGCATACAGTGTTACAATCATGGATTTTGAAGCAGATACCTGTATTTTGAAATATATTTTCTGGTTTCATAGAGGACACTTTGAGGGGACTGCATTTTGGGACATGTGACAGGGTTACAATTATGATATTCCAAGAAATGTACATAATTACAATAAAATAAATAAATATAGTGTAACCAATGACTACCATAAATTGCACATCTGAAAAAAAAGGATTATCCCATACGCTTTTTGGCTGGCCTTACCTGGTAGATTCATTTTTCATTTTCAATATTAAACATTTATATTTTGTACAGAATTTGACATAATCTCAAAGTGGCAGCTGCATACATTACTTTAAAAGATCAAGGTTTAAAAAAAAAACACGGACTGTGACCTTTAAGTGGAATTATTGTATAGCTAAAAGGTTATAGAATGTTTTATTCTTTTTTTTTTCTGGAAATTGCCTTGCCGGCAAACCCTTTTGAATCTTTCAAGAATTTGCATAATGAATGCTTTTGTAAAGTGACTCAGATCACATAATGACTGAGTTTAATGGCTACCACACACTGCAATATTTTATCTAAGATTCCTGCCCATTTTTCAAATAGTTACTGATTCTTAAAAAAAAAAAAGTTTTATCATACCCATTCAGACACATCCATCTTGGTAGCTGATGATAATAACGAAGAACAAACCTCTTTGCTCTAATTATAGTAGAGCTCTGAGGAAAAACTGAAAAGATATATGAATGCGTGTTTAAAAAGTATAAACAACATTCCACTCCCAACAACAACAGAGCAGGCAATGCCCTGTAACTTGTCATATTTTGCAGTCAAGCGGTGGCACATTATATTGGCAAATTCCTCCTAAACGCATTCCACTTGCTCTGCTCTCCACCTGTTCCACCCGTTTTCTTTGCACATCCCTCAGTGATCACTGTAATTACTCTATAAATTGCACATGGTACCTACGGCACGGCAAATCAAGCCGTAATTCCTTTGTTTTGCATTACAAAAGAATGAGAGAAGCACCTTTTTTACATCTGCATATAAAATGTATTATATAAGAAGCTTCTCCTCCTCCCTTTTTGTCATATGTTTGCCTTATTGAGCAACCCTTGTCCTTCCTTTTGTTTCCTTATTTTGCGTTAGAGTGAAAGTGCTTATTTTTCTCTGAGGCCTGCTTTTTTTTATCCATACAGAAGTGGGGGTATGAGAGACTCGCCGTGCGCAAAGCCGTGGAGTCGCCTGGGACGTTGGTCAAGTGGAAAGGGAGGTACCGGGGCATGAAGGACCGTTCCGCACCTTGCCCACCTCTCGGGATTACGCGTGTCTGGCGGTCTGATCTTTCATGGTGACTGGCTGTCAGCGGCCGACCCCACTGCCTCCCGGTGTGGGTCTCACACCTCCGCCCCTCCTGGTGCCGAATGACGGACTCTCCGCCTTAGGGACCGGCACTGACCACCTCCCCTGATGGATATTTACTGCATAAGCACAGGCAGGTGGGGACCTGTGCTTGGCAAATCATTAAAGCAATTTTTAAGATCTGGCCCTGCATGTGAAGGAGCCCCCGACTACTCTACACTCTCAGGGTCACACAGAGGTGGGTGGGCAAATGAGGAGCCCTCTTAAAAGGAACCGAAGCTGTAGTGAGTGTAGTGAGTCACACCTGTCTCCTTAAAGACCCATGGCAAAGACTTGGAGCACCTTGTCAGATGCAAGGCATCAAAGAATACAAAGTACAGCACATGCTGGATGACTATGTGAGTCTCTGGACCAGAATTTGTGTGTGATTCTACCTTTGTGTTCCAGTGCATATGCCTAGGGCTGTGAGCCACAGATGCAGGTCAGACTTTATCATCATCATCATCATCATCATCATCATCATCATCATCATGGGGGGGGGGGGGGCACCAAAGCTAAACCACATGCACAGTTCATACTGGCAACCGCACATCGAGCGCTTATCATTCATATGCTGTGATCCTGAATACTGATTATGGATGTTAGTGAAGAACATGAATATACAAAATTTAGTATACAATAATACAGTATATCACATTGAGACTGCCTTTTAGGCGCTGGTTCATGTATCTGTCCATATTCCAGTGCCTACAGCCTGACTTATAGGTCCTGGTGGTTCCCTGGATCACATGACCTGCAGGAATTTCTGGAAATCTGTAGTTCAGTCACCTGTATTTCCAGAAGTTCCTATTGACACTCCAATCCCAGCAGCCTTAGTGCAATAAGCAGAGGCATGTGACCAATCATGCAATTAGTGACTAATTAGGAGAAGTTTGTCAATGCAAAACAATAAATTGAAGGAGTTATGGGTTCGGGAGTAACACATATAATGTGGACACAAAGGTCAGAGAGTGCAATGACATCCGTATGTATGCTGCATACTGACAGATGCCATTTATGTTGTACGACTGCACGCAAACAAGAACAACAGACAGGCATTTAAATTAATCAAAACCATAAAAACACACAAAAATGAAAGACTGAGATTTATGTGGATGGGGGGGGGGGGGGGGTGTGATCCTATGCCAAAAAATGCAACAGGAAAGAAAGTCTAGAGCAGTCACAGGATGTCTTTTATGATTTGACAGATGCTTTCGTCCAAGCAAATATTCCCTTTGAAAAAGCGGATCATCCAAAATTATGTGCATTTTTAAACAAGCACGTAATGAATGGCGAGGATATTACATCAGCCAGGCAACTTTGCAAGGTGTATGAACTGGTATAAAATCAAAATAAAACTGACTAAACCATCTGCCAGTGATTCTGTAGTCCTGGTTAATCAACAGATATGATAGATCATTATGTTTTTTTTGTGTTTACTTGCAAGAACAATCAGTTACAGGTTGATTTGAGAGTTATGATGGCTGATATGAGTGTGTCTCTAAGCTCAGAAAAGTACACGACAGTGGCATTGTGAAATTTTTTAATGCTTTTAAAGTCCATTAAAACAAGCATACATTTTCCTTAATAAAAATAATACAAAAATTGATAAACATAAATTTGTGCAGTACAAGGCATTACATGATCTAGGCTTACAACAACATCCTTAGCAGCTTGTTACTAAATTCTGTGTATTTGATTTGAAATGCCCTCATAGTGGCACTGAGAGTGATACAATGGGAAATAATTTCTATGATGTTGACAAGATGTGGACTACTGCTTAAAATATATCCATTTTTACTCAGGATTTGAGGTTATAGAGATGGCTATTTCATCCAATACAGTTGTTGATAGAGGCCTAAGATCTGGTTGAAGGATGCTCAAAGTTTGGAGAATCTTATAAACCACAAAACCCATCATAAACTTTCAATCCATGACAGCCATAATCCAGTTGAATTTTGAATTGTACACATGACATTTACTTTCTTCTCTTTACATTTATTATATATATACATATATTACATATTATGCTCCATTTATAATCATTTACTAACAAGTAACAGTTTCTCCTTCACAGAAGGTTAGGTTTTTACATACTAGTGCTACTGCATGTCAATTAATCTCTGTAAGAGATATGCAGGCAGGCAAATACATGTTTACACATTCTTCCATTCCTTACAAATGACAATGTTATACATCATGCCAAGTTACCAATAAGTGTTGAAAATCCTTCGGTGAACCAAATTATTATTTAATCTCTAATGAAAGGGAGTCATTTCCGGTCCTTGAACGTAGTGATTAGGTCTCAGTGGACACCTTTGATTTGTTATTAATTAAAGTTCCAAATGATTCGGGAGTAGAATTTACAGACAATCCCTATGCAACTAACCAAACCTAGTCAAACTGGTCCCTTCCATCACCATAAAATAAAAATCCCATTCGCCACTTCCTTTCCACGTCAGCTGTTTACAGCACCCCATCACCCCCATCTCCCTCTTTCTTTTCACTGTTTATGCTGTCCACACAGGGAGACGGCAACCTCTGCCCACGGTCAGGCGCAAACACATCATCGGACTCCAGGCCAAATACAATACCGCTATAAGCACATCAAAAGTAACCTTCAGGCTCTGATTGTATGGATATTCGTATCTCACTTATGCTGTTGCCACAGCAATCAGTCAGGTTGTGTGGAATGTGGAATGTGGAATGTGGAATGTGGAATGTGGAATGTGGAATGTGGAATGTGGAATGTGATTTATTGAAAGGCGCCCAATCCTGAAGCTGTTAGTTAATTCCCAACACAGTTAGCCTTTCCTGGCCATGCATATGGTAGATCTGAATTATGTTTTAGTGGTTAAATGGTACTGCTATGTCTTTGATAACACTGACTTCTGAGCAGTGAGTTGCACTAATATTGTTGACTCCTTATGCGGCTTTTTGCTCGTGTTGTACTCTGCCTCACTTGTAAGTCGCTCTGGATGAAAGCAGCTGCCAAATGAATAAATGTAAATGTAGATGAGTTACACTTGGGATAGGACAAGTCAGGTGGAATTAAAATTTTGTAATGGGAGGACACACATTAAATCCACAGGCCTCTGAAATTCTTATTTATATCCACAGTAATTTAATAAAATGTGATGATTATAATACAATGGTAAATGATTCTGAATGGTATTAAATGCATGCCTATTTATATCACTGCATATTATGTTAAGTAAGCATGCTGTAATATAGACTTCACATGATTACATGTAAGTTTGTTGCAGCATAAACATTATATACAATCTAAAATGGAACTTGTCTAGACTCCATACCAGACATGCAGAAAATGTTTTCATGTAATTTGCAGATCCTTTGGTGATTTATGTGATACCGAGATTTAGTTCTTGAAAAATACTGAAGGCAATTAGTTTAAAAAGCATTACTTGACATTCAGCTTCCCCCACCCTCTATGAGTCAATGGATTGCTGACATTTGAGTCTGACTCACACTGTTGAAAACTGTAATTTAGTTCTGAGATGGGGAGGGGAGGGGGGGGGGGGGGGTGCTCTTGTCGAAAAGCAGGGATGGAGGGATGGGGCACCGAGGTCAGGCAGACTCTGTGTCCAATCACAGACACAGGTAATGAGCCGGGGGGAGGGGCTGACATAATGAAACGCCCCTAATAAAAATAAGATGCATCACGCATGGGTGAGACACGTCCACTGCAAACAAAAAGAAACAAACCCAGCACGGCAGTCAAGGTGACAAATATCATGACATTTAGCTGGGCTGGAGCCCTCTCTGTCTGGGTCCTCCGCCATGCAGGCCCCCTTTGTCTGTGTGTACATGTTAAACAGGTGGCTTTGGTGTGAGGTGAATGTTTCGCTGCTTGCACCTGACTCCGGCTCCATGACATGGGCGGTCAGGCTTGAGAGGGGGAGAAGACTTGCCCTGGGTGAAGCTAGAATGGTGCCGTGTGCAGAACCCCTGAGAGGCTGAGTGTGCAGAGGTCAAAGGGCCATGTGGGAGGGGTCAGTGATAAAGGGATTACGTTCAAGGTGAAGTACATTTCTCAGTGTCTTTAGTGATCTCTTCTCAGATGTGGTGTTGAGACTCTCGAGGCTGAGTTTGAAATGGACTAACCTTTTTTTAAAATTCTTCTGTTTTCATTTACCTGTGTAATGTCCTTCAGCCTTGCCTTTCTTTCTTCCCCCAAGTTTTTTTTTCCTTCCTTCTTTCTTTTTATCAGTGAACACCATGCAAGCAGGTGTTTGATATTGGTGCCTTTTTGAAAAACACCAAGGGTTTGACAGTGACCTTTCCTTGCCTTTTCCTCTCTTTGGGATTTGCAAAGAAATTTAAGAAGATATCTTTATATCTTTACATCTGATACATATGATAGAGAGATTGGAGGCAAGATTCTCTGATAATCTATGAAAATAGTGAAAAAGTTAAGTAGTGAAGCCTTATAATTGCCTCGGGAATTTCTGTACTTTACTGCGAGGTACATGGTTTCACTATGAAATTAAAAGACTAAATCAAATCCAGCAGAATAATCTTCAAAGCAATGATAGAGAAAGTTTTTTCTCTTTTTTTCTTTTTTTTTGAAATACACAGCTGTTGCCCATGAACTTCTGCTCTTCTCGCCAAATATCACTGAATGCCTTTTTTTTTTAAAAAAAAAAAGGGGGGGGGGGGGGGAATTGAGTGTACTGTACTGTAAAGTAATTAGCAAGCAGTGGAGCGAATTGGAAAATGCCCCATTTAAAAGTGCCCTAGCTTGCCAGTCACACCACTCATCCTTTAATAAAAGATGTGGTAAGTAGCCCTTTCCGTGTGCTTACAATGATCTCTCCGGTTTCCTGTGAGCCTTTTTTCTCTCATCAAGCCGTATTTGCTGTGCGAAAGTGAATTCCCTGCCGTGCAACATTTTAAATGTGTATAATTTCCTGAGTGTGGCTAATTACCTTAGTCCTTCCGCTCAGATCTAGCAAATGACCATTATAAAAATGCACCAGGTGCTGTCTGGCGAGAGAAATTAATAGTTTTTCAAACAAGGAGCTGCCACATTTGACAACTGCTATTGCAATGGTAGTGCGGCGCAGTGCTCAGGCAACCAGACTGTAAAGTACACGGTTGCAGGTTCAAATCCTTGATGGCATACTGCTCTGTTGTGACCTCAAGAGAGGTAATTCACCAGAATGCTTTCATTAAATTGCACCTATGTCAGTTTAAAATGTACTATATCTTATCCAAATGATTTAAAGGGAAGTGGAAAAGTACTATAGCAGCTAGTATAGCAACGATGACAGCAGTATATAAAAATAACCTACTGTCTAGGTGGAGAGAATTATGTGCTTGCTGATTTATACATTTGTTGAGACTCTGACTGCAAGTGCTGGCAGGGTTTACGAGCTCCATACAGCAATGCACATATACAGATCCTGGTAATGGTGATGGATCTTCCCGTCTGACAGCAAAGGCAATCCGTTTTCCTGACAGCTGTCCATCACAGACAAAGCAGGTTAATCAAATTCTTTGCAGCGATACTTCATCATTCCTCTGGGAGAAACATTGAGTCTTATCCTATTTGTTAAGTACAAGTCGCATGCCACCAGCAGATGCAGAAACTTCTGTTCAGTCATGAGGACTTGACAGTAACTTGTATTATCTAAATTACTGGAAAAATTAACTCTGGCAGTGACCTTGGACATCGAAATGAGAATTGATTTGCTTGAACGGAACATCCAATCTGCTGTGTGTTCCCGTCGCTGACAGTAAATTGATATGACTCAAAACATTATAAAAAGCCCTTTTATAAAGACAGAGAGAGTACCATGGATTCGCCTCAGATGCTTTCGATTGGGGTCGCATCTTGAAATTCCTAAAGAAGGGAACATTTTCTTATTACACAAAAGAGAAAGAGAGCAGTTTATTATAATTAGAGTGCCCGTCTTTTAAATTGGTTGCTGCCAAAATGTGTTTCTAAACACAAACAGCTTTATAGAATTGAGTTACATCTTATTAAAAGGGGAAAAAAATGTTGACAAGATCAATTGGACCCACTTGTCGCAGTGACAGTTTAATAGTTTGGAATATATCCTTTGAGTGAAGAGGAAAAAAAAACTGCTTTTCAGTGTGTTTCGAGTACCACATACACAATACACCATTAAAATAACATCCTGGAAGCCGTGTGAAATCAAGTGCTGTGGATTAGAAACTGTGAATTAAATTACATACCGTTCCTTTTTTCAGGTGGTTTCTTAAGAGTGAAATGATGATGATATCAGCTATACCTCTGGGTAACTAGTGTTACCTGGTCTGTTCAGTCAAGAGCGAAGAATGAATGTTTTGTGTATATGGCATTACTCAGCTGGTGTATTAATACCTGACCTTTCTCCTTTTCTGATAGTCTTTGCCATGTAGTTCAGTGGGCAGCGGGCACAAAAAGATCCTGCAGTTTGAATCCTATTTGAAGGGGGTTTTAGTCTTGTACAAACAACTCCATACAGGATACAATAGCTTTTTTGGTCTCTACGTGTAGGAAGGTAGCTGAATGTGTATTTTTTCTTTTGTTTTCTATTTCTCTACTTAGGGTGAAATGTAGGATTACGAAATTTTTTTTTTTTTTTTGCCTTCAGAGCTCACATTAAAAAGTGCAGCAGGAACTCATTTAAGAGCCTGTTCTGTTCCAAAGAGGATATTTTTTTCCACTGTTTTCAATACCAGCTAAATCTTAAAACCTTCCTGTGTGTCATAAATATTTTGAATACCTCTGTTGCAAAGTTGGCTAATGCACCTCACACTGAGACTGTTTTAAAAGCTTCTGGGAACTAAGACTCGCTCCAACAAACCCGGGAAACCAGCTGATATCATGCATTAACTCCAAAATATCAGTCTTTGCAGCTCATGCCCATGACGCTGTAGAATGCAAAATGCCTGCCACCCATCACGTAGACAGTGACTGTATTCTCACATTCTCCCGTTTGACTTCACGATTTCAACTTCCTTTTGCCATGGGTGCAGTTATTCCAGCATGACATCATGCCAATATCAGGCTAACGCTGGTGCAGGTATGTGACGCACACATTTCTCGTATTCTGTCTTCCTCCTATAGGCCATGCAGAACTAAACATTGTGAGACTGTTGATTTAGTGCCATGACTGAATTTGCATTATGTTCTGTCAGTCTGTAAGTTTGCAAAGGGCAAAAGCATTCTACAGCTTTTTACTCTCACGTTACGACAATAGCCATGATGACCAAAAGTGGGGGAGAGAATTATGCTTCATTCTGCCGGGTATGTTGGCGGGTAGATTAGCTGGTGGTTTGTCCATCTCACCGCACACCAGCACACCTCCACTGGTCAGTTGGGTGCCCACAAGACTGCCTGCGCAGAACTGCTGTTCTGACAGAGGGCTAACCGAAGAAATATATTTTCATGTGCTTGGTTTCACATCTTACATAACAAGCAACTTATTGCTCTGTCAGTTGATATGACACATTGCTGTCATGAAGCATTCGTATATAACTACAATGACATAATCATGAAGATATTCCTATTACTTTATAAAAGCTTTATAAAATTAGCGACATTTCTTATGAAGTTTGACCCCAAGTTTTATTCCAGAGATGACGTTATGTATCCAAGGTCCTCAGAGGACTTGATGGAGGATATTACTCTTGCTGTCTCATGTTCTCTTTTTATCTTTCTGTGCATTTAAGAACAGGACTTTGCAAAAGCAGCCTGATTGTACAGACTGATTGCCAAGACTGAACTCATGTTATGCTCTGTTAATGCGTAAGTTCAGGGTAATTGCTGCAATTCAAATTCACAAGGCCTTTAAAATAGACCTTTTTCATCAGTTAAATGTTTTTGCCCCTCCTACCTACATTCAGACCAAGTCTAGCTGATGTCAAGCCATGCTTAACAGGAACATTCTGATGTTATAGTTTCAGAAAGCCAGTGAAATGTGGCAAATATAACCTAAGAGGGAAGTTATTTCAATCGATCAGTGCCACATTATCAAATTCAGTATTTTCTGATATTTTGCAAAGCACAGGACTCATTGTCCCCACATAAGCGTGTCTCTGAAGTTTTCTGGTTCTCAGTCTTCTCCTTGTGTTTTATATGACTTGTCCAATCTGAATATAATATATACAATAAACAGGTGTGGATTAATGCACAGACTGGCCTAGACTGCAGCCTAGGGGCCCCACGTGTGCAAGGGCCCTGGGCTGGCCAGACTACCGGCCAGGGTTAAACCCTTTTATTTTTATGGTATGTAGCATGCGTGTTATGTTACATGGTTTGTTATGTTTCCATTAGCGTTTCATTAGCGTTATTAAGCTTCTCGTAGTTTTCATATATCTTTTAACGTTAAATCGCTGTTTCCTCAAAAATAAAATTAGCTAGAATTTTTCCAATCTAGTGTTCTAATCGCACCGGTTTTAGCATACGCACTAAACGGCAAACCACACTGGTGTGACCGTATGCACGAAAGGATTGATTATTTAAATTTACTTTAGAGAAAAAAAAATCTTGACCCTTATTGGCCCATAAGAAACATTTAAAAAATTAAAGCAGCTGATTGGGTAGGTGTGGCCAGGTTCATAAGGTCAATTTGGTTTTCAAATGATACGTCACTGCTACTGGACAGCATAGTGGCAAAATGTCAGAAAGAAAATATGGTGGCGGGGCACAAAAACGAAAAGCACAACGGCTGAAAGAACACCGTGACCAAGATCTACTAAAGAAAGTCCCGAAATATTCTGCGCAAATTGGATTTTACCAGCCTCATTAAGGACTTCTCTGTCAGAAAAAACAAGGAAGAAATACTTCTGAAGGCAGGAATATGTATTTATGATTGTGCTGCTGTTGCATTATTGCTGTTATTATGTCCGCTGTGTTTATTGTATTTTTATTAATTTGTTTTATTCCAGCATTGCACAGCGGTTCGATTTGTGCCTCTGTAAGGATGTTGTGATTTTGCCTCAGTAAAACAGGGTGTTTTTATAGTAAAGGTGCTGTTTATAGTAAAGGCTGTCTCAATATGTGTGTGTGTGTGTGTATGCCGGTGTGCCCCAAGTGTGTGCACGTGGTCCATGTAATATTCCTAGCACACTTTTACACATGGCACTAAAGTACTTTTTTCTGGTAAGGCATGATGTATAAGGGGGAGGGGGGCACACAAAGAGTAGCCTAGGGGCCCATGACCACCTTAATCTGCCGCTGACAATAAAATATTAATGAATAGGCCTCCTCTGCACTAAAATTCATATTGTTGAGTGTTTATGGTTTTGCAGATTGCGATTATTGATAGTTATACACTATCCATCCCCTGGTAACGGTCATAAAAAACCTAAAACAAAACATGAAATTTAAACCAGACATGAGTCAGTTAGTCCCAGTTTCACTGCCCGGTTCAGATTAGGATATCATGTGTTCCTGTCAAGTTGCCCAGAAGTTCCCACTGTCCACTCAATGGTAGTATACAGTGAGTGTGACTGTCAGAGTCTTCCTGCATGGTAAATATTTTTCAGCGCGCAGAACCTCAAGTTTGTTTATTCATTTGCTTTACAGTAGGTATCATCAAATCCAGACTTTGGATGTGTCTGTGAATTCTGGAGACTGTGCTGAGGAGTTTGTCTACACCAGAAAATGGATTTTAGAACATCACCCTCCCCCCTTCCTGCCCAAAAAAAACAAAAATCTAGCACCCCCCTCCAGTCAATCCAGACTCCCCTGTGTAGCTAAATGACAAACAGTATTAAAGAAAGATGCCAATAAATCACTCATTGCCTCATTTGTCAGGAATCCCATGATGCCTTACCATGATGCCATCTGTGGCTGGGTGGGCAAAAATTCACAATGTTGCAAAGAAAATCCACCAGCTGAAAATGTCCAGGACTTGGGCATCCATCTTGGGCACATGATATTTGGTGGACCTCTCCGAAGGAAAAATAGCGTGCCACGCTAACAATCGATTGCCTTGGTATTTTTAGCAAGCCGCAATGTACTTTCTCAAACCTTTCCGATGGCCCCTAACGCCACCTAGCTGTTTGCATAATTATGCTATAAAGAACACATTTGCTGATGCACTGCATAAACCAATACCCTGGCACTGACATACTGCCGCTCGTTGCACCTAATTCATTGCTTTGATAAAATGTGAAAGCACGCATGGAATATTTCAATGCCCGTGATGTGGTGCCTAACCAGTGACAAAAGATCTGCTTTAAGCAATGAGGATTCTGCTCCCGGCATCTCAGCCTCCTGTTACAATATGTCCTGGCGACAAGTTGAAAAGTCCGCAACTTTGTTACGTGCAAGTTAATGAACCACTTTTTTAAAGGGCTTATGGCTTCTGTTATTCATAGGTCTGCAGTGTCAAGTGTTGACAGCACGTGAGTGTGTGTAATATCATAAATGTACATGCCTCTGCTGTGAATGCTCTGTGATTCACCTGTGAAGTCAGCCTCCTTGATTTAAAGCAATCCGCAAAGGAGACCTGAATTGCAATTAATTTCCTCTGCTCCCTGAATACTGTCCCATACGCTCGGTATCAGGAGACTTGTATTAATTTACATAAATTACTCATCCTCTTTAAAAACAAAGGGACAAAGGAACCCTGTTGTAACAAGTGTTACCAGCATTTGAGAATGTTGAGAAGCCTGTTATCGCCTAATAAAACTCAAACTGCCTGCCTAATTTTCCATTTATCACAAATTTAGAGTGGAAGTTATGAGGTCATCAGCTCATCAACAGTGCGCTGTCATTGTCGTAGCTTAAGACAAAAACAGGAAATAGCTCAGAGTGACAATGTGAAGACTAAATGTCATTTTATATGAGTCTATATTCTATTGTATACATATACACACACACGCAAGAATGTATGAACTTGAACATACACATACACATTGTGTGGCTTCAAACTGTCTGCCCTGTGAATTCAGGACAGGACAACAGCTATGCCATCCTTTTTGTTTCTTGTTCCATCTGTCATGTTAGCAGTTGACAGTGATCAATCTGGTTCCATCATGTGAAAAGCAAAAGTTCAGCTTTATCCATGTAGTGCACATCACAACTGTAGTGTTGGCCAGCAACATCAGCGTCTCTCTCTCTCTCTCTCTCTCTCTCTCTCTCTCTCTCTCTCTCTCTCTCTCTCTCTCTCTCTCTCTCTCTCTCTCTCTCTCTCTCTCTCTCTCTCTCTCCCCTCCCCTCCAGAACTCGCGGTCCAGCGCTTTCTTCCTTACCGTTGGCGTGCTGGGCCGAAACCCATCACATGTTTCAGCTCAGGCGGTGCAGCAAGCCATTTGAGTAATAGATGTCATAAATTCTCAGCCTTCTGCCAAACTCGTGAACCTTCTTTTTTTTAAGACTCACACCAGTGATGGTGGCATTTTGTCAAGGGGCTGACGAGAACCACATCAACAAGGATTGTGTGGAATCGGAGATCTTGTTAACTAGTTTAGTCATTTTTAGAACCATTACGCTGCATCATTACTGCAATGGTACTATGCTGTTCAGGTGGATATCAGCTCCAGGACATAGCCTGCACTCACAGATGACACACCTCTGGCATTTTCTGAAATATCTAAAAGGAGAAAATGTTCTGGTAAAAGTTGCTTTAAACCTCCAAGCCTTATTAATTGTAAATATTTCAAAAATCTATGTATAATTGATTTGGTAGAATTATATATTCGAATTATCTTTCATCCTCACTGTTTTAATCAGGTCACTGTTTGACATGTACAATTGGCCAATAGATATCAGTCACTGCGCTGTTAAGGCAAAACAGACGAAGCATACTTTTTCTGGTGTTGACAAACTTCAGGATAAAGAAGAAATTGAGAGTGATGGCAAAACGATGGAGAGTGATTCATGTTCAGAGGCTTTTCCTTTTCAACAGCTAGAGAAGTTTTCTGGCCCATGTTTCAGTATTTACTGGCTCATGCTGGCTAAAATAAAGGCCTCTGGTCCGACATTTCCGCCGAGCGCGCTCTCCTTTGATTAAGGTGGTGTCTGACAAAGGTGTCTTTCTTCCTCCGAAGGTTCAGACACAAGTGATTACCACACAGCCAATGATCAAGAGATTGGTGGAGGAAGTCCTAGTTTTCTCACTTAAAAGCATCCTTTTTTTTTTGAGTCATACCAGCCCTGAGGAGATCAAAGTGCATGAACCAGGCCTCGTTTGAAGAGTCATTTTGTACATCATAGCTGCAAAAGAGCAAACACGATACATTTCATGGTGATAATAATTGGTTTCCCAGTGTCATACTATTATTTACTGTAGAGAAACTAAAACTTCCCACTGTCTACTGTCTTTTTTCAATTATACCTCTGCTTAACTCTTGGTAGAGGAAGGAAGACCAGACAATTGAAATTAATTAGTTCTTCTTTTTTTTTTTTTTTTTTTTTAGATAAGACAGACATAAAGCATAAATTGCTTTAGAGGTTAAATATTTGGTATCTGTAATGAAGGCTAACAAGAATCACTCCCTGCTATATAACAAGGCTGCATAAGTCTTTTTCTGTCAGAGGTACTCTTAAAGTTACCCTTCAGCCTTCCAGAATATTATCCAGCTGTCACCGCGGTAACCATCACTGTCGGGAAATGCTAATTGATCCCCTGTATAAATGGATGTGTCAATCAGCTGTGTCAGTCAGAGTGTGGCAGGAGTCACATTCACTGAAGATGCAAGAGCAAGAGCTTAACTACGTTAGGTTTCCTTACCCTCTGCTGTGGGGATTTCTGTCAAGTGGTGGCTTAGTGAAACCTTTTTGCATGAAACGACAAATTAATTAACAGCGCTTGTGACAAATGAGCCCTAATGACTAGCGCAGGCCCTGGTCAGACAGGTCTTCGTGTAGGGTGAGACTCTTTTGTTTAACCACTCTGCTGCCAATTACAGCAGAATGAAACAAATGCACCAAGGCAGGTTGGCGCAGCCAGTTGGAGCTTTATGGATTGGCTGTCTGCCCGGTTAATACACACTAAAGTCCAGATTCAGACTTCAAAACAAAACACCCATTGATTAGGTAGGAGCGTGGGTCCCTTGGACCGCCCCCCTCTGCCTAATGATTGACAGATCCCCTGCCTCTGCTGCCTGACAGTTTTGTAATGTCATAATCCCCCCCGCTTCCATCTCTGCTGACCCCAGCAGTTGCATCTGGAGTCAAGGACAGAGTTACAGTGAGGTGGTCCAGCCCACTATCTGAGATGGCCATTCTCTATCCCTGATTTTGCATCTGGTATATTACATGTGCTGGCCATCCAATGTGGTTGGAGCAATATCCTTAGCTGTGTCTCAGTTGAACCTTGCAGGACCTTCATTCTGATTTCGGTGGCCTGCAAGAGGGAGATAACCCCCCTGGCTGCGCTCTCTCCTTTGGAGATGGTTAAATATAGCCTTCAGCTCGGACCCTGGGATCTCACAGTGGATAAGAGACAGACGGCCCTCTGCTTTTTCCCTCTGTTAGGCTCTGACCCTTACAGCCATGCAACCTGCTCATATACCTGACGGTCAATGAAAACTGTTTTGAAGATTAGGTGTGGTTGCCATAGTGAACACTCTCCATTGTATTTGTCAGAAAACTAATTTCATTTTGTAGCCTGTGCTAGTCTGCAGTGGGATTTATACACTGCTGTGGTGTTTGCATTCTTGATGCGTAGTCTGTACAAAAGTCTCAGATGATGATTTGTCTCTCTTTCATTTTGAAGATCCATGGGTGCCATCAAAGAGCAGTTGAAAACTTCAACATCCATATTTACATAAAACCATACTTTTTTGTCTTCAAAGTTATATTTTGTTGCACATATAATGCATATTTTAAACGTTATTATTATTTAAATATTTGATCACAGCATCAGTAACTATGGACAGGATTAAAGGAATGCAAATTTAACCGCAAACCATGTAAAAGCAATGCATATGAAACCATGCTGCTTTTGAACAGTGCATTTCAAAGCCATATTTGGCTTTGACTTTGACAACGGCCTTGTAGGAGGATCGTGTTTCTAAATTAATTATTTCTTCTACATTCAATGTGTTCAGTTCTGTCGAAAACGACTGTATACTGTGGGATACATGTAAAGGGCCTTCATATGAATTGTGAAGAGTCACAAGTCTGGATATTATGGAAATAATTTTGAGAATTTGTCAGAATCTAAAATAATCTTGGATTAAAATAGACATATTAAACAAGAATCATGGCATTACCAAGAGATGAATATGTCCACAAAGTGTTTGCTGGATTATACTTTGAGAATTACTGTTGATCCCTTTTTCTCTGAGTGTTCATATTGTAATATTAGTATTTCAAAATATTTCAATAACCTGTGGCTCATTCACCCCGGTGTCCCTGGGAGGGATAAGAATGACTTTTTTAGACCGCATAGCCACATTGGGACACAAATGATCAATTGGATAAGAATTCTTGCATTTACTGATTTCATTTAAATTGGTTTATCTAAAAAGCAAAAACAACAACAATAATAACAAATAAATAAATAATTTCTTTGTGAAGGTGTTATTGAAATTCAGCATGTTTCAGCCTTGCATTGAGAATGTCAGTATATGGCTATGGATATACATCTTTTGTATGGAAAGAAAAAAAAAACAGAAAACTTATACCACACAACATTCTACTGTTCATATGTTTGCATGCAAGCTATACTTATTTCTACCCTTGATTACAAGCTTTGTAAAAGAGTCCCGCTATGCATAGTTTACTGTTTAAATTACATGCCAACTGCTATGTTATTCATTGTAATTGTCAAATATGGTGTCAACAAAATCAATCAAATCAACCAATTTTATCTATTTGATTCTATATTGATGTTGCATTTTCTGTGCTTCAATTAAGCAGTCAAATCAGCGAGCTTGTGCATGGAGTTGCACTTGCGCTTTCTGGTTTCCGGAACGAGAGTTTGCACCCCGTTTAGAAGTATGATACTGATATTATAAAATTATTCTGTAAAGAGAATAAGACAAAACAAACAAAATATTAATGGACACACTGAAGTGTATTGAATGATAAAGACATAAATTAAACGTCTCCTTTTCGGAAAAAAGAAGGGCCATCACAGAACGCTGTAAGTGATGTGAGTTTCCCTAGATTACTTAGGGTGCGTTTGATATGGTGACCCACGCAAAAAGCAATTAGACAGGAGACAGCATTGCATCGTGTCACACAATTAGCAGCTGTTTTGCATGTTAATTAAAATGGATCCCGGCTGACCAAGAGGCAAAGCAATTAACTTTTCTTCTTGTGAATAGCTGACACAAAGGGAAGCATTTATCTGGTGTCCCTTGATATAACAAGAGTCATACTTATAATTGCCTC
This sequence comes from Megalops cyprinoides, assembly GCF_013368585.1. Taxonomy (NCBI): domain Eukaryota; kingdom Metazoa; phylum Chordata; class Actinopteri; order Elopiformes; family Megalopidae; genus Megalops; species Megalops cyprinoides. Next base: position 23,480,218 of record NC_050604.1, read on the forward strand.
ATATTCCATTGATTTTGATTTATATTAGCCTATGAATAGCACTGTGTCCTGCATGACATAAGCTTTTATAGCTGAGTAGGTATTTCGCTGTATCATACGCTAAGCATAATGCAAACATATTGGTCATAATCTCCTGTTCTTTGGGTATCTATTATTTATAGATTCAAGTTTATGCTTGAAACTATGTGCCTTTCATAATTCTTTGAATGAGCAAATCATACCAAGAGAGTGTTTAAAATTGACACTTTGAAGTGTTGAACACTGAATGAAATCCAGGGCCATTCTCCAGTGAAAAGGATCATTCAAGATATGGTACTTATCAGAGCCAGACATTAATGTCACGTATTTTGAGGGTAAAAAAAAAAAGGAAAAAACCGCATCTTAGGGAAAGTGCTTAGTCAGACCTACTAAACATGCACCAAGTAAAGGCTCTCACTTCACAGATATAGAAATATCTCATTCCTTCTGTAAAGCATGTTTTCTAGATTGCATGGTCTCTGTCAAGGTGTGTTTTAACATGTTCCCAAAAAAAAAAAAAAAAAACAAAGGAAAATGGGGTGTAGCTGAATGCCAAACGGCCCAATAATTTTATCCCTTACAATCCAAAGTTATGCCTCATAGATCATTTTATAATACTTTGTCTTTTTTTCTTCGCCTTCCTTAGTCCACAGTCTGAGAACAGTCTGCAATCTTGCAGAGTGCCACAGTTTGGCGTAAGGTTCCCCGAGCTTGCCATCTAAAATGTATGAAATCTTGCAATGAGGACAAATGGCGCTGTCACCCGGCGCGCGCCGGGGCCGGCCCGGGGATGTGGATGACGGGGGGGGAGGTGGGCAAAATGAAATGGCACTGAAAGAGCAGGGGTCGACACATACAAGTGGGCCCGCTGTAATGACATTTCAGCTGAGGCTCATATGTCACCCAGGCGGAGCCGAGCACCTCTCTGTGAACAACAGGGCACCCTCCAGGTGAGAAGCGCACACGTGCTGTTTTTTTTTTGAGGACAGCTTGGTAGGCTGTCTGTCAGCAGCTGAGCATCACATGCTATAGGCCGGCCGGCTTTGTATTTCTTTGACGGCACCCAATGTTATAAAAGAGCGAGTGACTGAATATCCATTGAAAGGTTGTGAGCCTGACTCCATCTTTAAATCTGTGTTGCATCTGCTATGTTTAAACAGATTTTATTTGTGTTTTTCATTTATTTGTTATCAGAACAAGCACATTTAAAACTCATAAAGAGGTTTTTTGAACGTTTCCTCACATGCTGAAAGCAAGGGTGGTTGGCTACCCTTGGCCAGGAAGGCAAAGATGGCAAGCTAAGTGTGACACATAAATGTTCCATGATTTGTATTAAATGGCAATATCAATAGCTTCCCTTATTTTAGTAATTCTCACGATGGCCACTACCCAATATGGCATTTATCAGTGATACCTCTTGCTTGTGTCCAGACTGATTTGGAAACTAGGACTCCAGCCTTGTCTGGTTATGTGTGACTCTCTGTCCACCATCTGCTCTTAGTTTATTATTAACAGGGTCTCACCAAAGACCGTTATTCTTCATCTCACGTCACCCATTTATGAAGATGATTATTTATTGAAACATCTCCACTGAGGGCACAAAAATGGTGGCCCTCCGATCCAGCAACATTTGGATGCCGAACCAAGCACCTTATCCACTACACCACACTGCATGTACAGTGGCCATGATGTCCATGTAGCAGAAGTGGGGTAGCAGGAAGCCTCCTCTGAAAATAGACTTTGTACACAGTGATGTGTAATGGTAAGCTGTAAATGTATATGCAGATATAAATGCAGACAATAGCATAGTTATAAACATTAGTTATAAACATTAAATCTGAACAGGACCACAATAAGATTGCCTGCCTGTGCCTCTACTTTCTGGGGAAGGTTTGTTCCAGTATAGGCTTGTGCACGCTACCAACAAGAAACCACCTGTAGGTGCTCTTGATTGATTGTTCATTACCTGTAGCCGTGATGAGGGTTAGGTTCAAAGTTCTCCATGGCCCTAGTGCCCAGGTGAGATGGAGGCTGTCCATTTACCTGCAGCACCTCCAGTTACAACCAAAATTAGGGTGGCTATACCTCTGACTGTGACCAGTTCTGGAATCTGCCCTGCAGCACGTCACAAAATGATTCTTTACATTTCACCAGACCCTTGAAATGGTAACGTATTCATCATAATAACATTGTCTGTCATGTTGCGCTGAATGTTGTGTGCTGTCAAATAAATTAAAACAAGAAATCATGGTGTTGTGTTTAACATCGCTGCAGGAAGTCCCTATCAGACACACCAGTCATGCTCAGATCCCTCCAATCCTTAGCTGACATGTGATTAACTTAACATTTAATACCCTGGCAATTGACCTGTCACCATCAGGAAATATGGTTGATAAGCATGCGACTGTAAAAAAAAAATAATAAATAACGTGCAGATTGCTTCAATCAACTTAATGAGTAAACAGAGTCTTGCTGGTACCCTGGTGTGCCGCGACTTCCCTCGAAGCTGATGCTTGCAGATGCAAAATCTGATTACCTTGTTAGCAGCTCCAGCAGACTTCAGCCCCAGTTCAGATGGTGGTGTTGGCAAACTTGGAGCCCCATGCTAAACACTCCTCTTGTTCTTTTTTTTACATATATAAGCACACTATAAAGGTATTGTAGTGTTCTGAGCTAATGTTCTGACATGCACTGGTTTGGTGCAGTTTGGCAGTTCAATGCCCCTCCATGCCCCCGCAGTAAGGATACCAATAAGGACCAGGGGGGTGGGGGTGGGGGGGGGGGCGGTGTCCCAGAGGTAGCTGAACACAGCACACATGGGGTTTCTTTTACAAATTTTAAGGGGTGCGTTGTTGCAAGTGGACAGTTAGGGTAGTGGTACAACAAACAGCAACAGTACTGCCTGACACACACATGGAATGTAGCAAGTATGGAATGAATGAGATATATAACAATAAATGTGAATAAATAAATACAAACAGCTACTGTACAACAAGTTAAAGTATACATGAATGCAGGCTGTGGGTCTGTACAACAATTAGTTATACCTTGCTGAGTTGCAGCTGTGGTGTAACTGAATTTCTGGTTAAAGCTTTATTGGGTTTTAGCAGCTACCTCTGGGCACTTCATTGCCAGATTCCCACGACACAATTCTGTACCAACCAACTGTACAAGAAAGTCAAAAAATGAAATGCAATAATTCCCCACTTTCCCGCTCGTTGACCCCTCTCTCCATATCACAGGCTGAAGGGTGAAGCTCTCCTGCCTGCAGCTGCTGTGAACTGCGGCATCTGAAATTGTAAGAACACTGTGAATGCAGCTTACAGGATCGCAGCCGATTTATCTTCCCACCAGAGCCATGGGTGCCACTGTTCTTTCAGCCTAACGAAGCATCACAATGCAGTTCTTTAGATAGCAAGTTATAGAGTTCCTGTCTTTGCTTGATATGTAGGTGCTCCCAGTTTCTGAGCCAACGCCTGGAGAAAATTGCAGCAAAATGCTGCACTCAAACTACATCACTCTTGCTAGACTAACACGTTCAGCTGACGCTCTGAATTATTTTACCTGTAACTTACCTGGAGAACACAGGAGTTACAATGACATTTGTTTGGAGAAACAACAATTTCTTTCTGGAAATTTAAGCTGTGAATAACAGCGAGGCATGTCCTCTATGTTTATAGGAGTAGACAGTCAGTGAGTGTGCGTGGTGTTGTCTAAGAGAAAGTTTCATTGTGTTCTTGATAATATCATTGTCTATCAGAAGTCTTCAGAACTGTAACCAAGCCTCCATGGAGTTTTGTAAAAAATACAAAAAATGTACGCTTGCCAGACAAATCAACTTTTATCCTGATACAGATTAAATGCATGTGTCCATCAGGGACATAACAGCATAATATAGAGTTGCTAAAGTCATGTTGGAATGAAGGCATAGATGATGCTCTTTGTTTCATTACATTAATACTGAAAAGAGCATGTTTTAATCTTGGGATGTGAAACATTGTGATCCTTTAATTTCTGAGCTCAGATTGCTCTCTCCCTGCTTGTCTCTGAATTAGGCCCTCCCAGGAACTTGTGGTCAGCCAGATGTCTTCAGACCGCTCCTGAATAAACATTACAGTCATTGGACCATTTGTCTTGTGTCATGTTCCTTTGGATCAAATCCCAGACTCAGTCAACATTTGTCCCTACCTCTGATTCACATTTAAATGAATGTTACATTTTCCCCCTGGAACACAAACACAGTTCAGCGATCATCAAAATTCATGGAAAAAATGTGTTTGTATAGGAAAAAAACATGAAACTTGGAAATGACAAATGTTGATTCCAGTGGCGAAAGTCTGACAGGATCCGGCTTCTAAAAGCATATGCCAGTGTTGTACAAACTACCAACAGGCGCATTTTAATCACAAGGGACAGACTTTCTTGCCTACAGTGCCAGTCCCTCTGTGTGTGTGCTCTGTTCCAATATTCTTAAATGTGAAGGCTTTATTTGATAGCTCAGTGGGTGAAGAGGCAAAGAAATTGAGAGCAGCTTTAATGAGAGGGGATTAGGGACAGAGCAGACCATATTCAGGGGAAGAGGTTGATCACTGTACTGTTTCCTCTTGGGTCTGGTGCATAGATGTGTAGACAGAATTCTGCTACTATAATTACCCTGCTCACTGTTGCTATCAGAGTAAGAAATTCTTTTTTGCTGTCACCTTCAAGATTGCGGGTTGCCAAAATATTTTTCCTGCAATTTGCGAGCCGTTCGTGCAGCTCCTAAAAATACACACCCTACCCTATTATCACATACCCTACACTAAAAAAATAAAATAAAATATAAATACAAAATCCAGAGAATTCCTTTCCATTTCCTCCCAAAGCTTACTGTATATCACAGTCAAAATCTGGCATTCTGAATTTTGAAAACAATGCTGTACTTGTATATGGAAACCTTGACGGTCATTTCAAATCCACACAACGATACATCAGCTACTGCTTTTTCAAAGATAGATTTGTTTAATAACGGTCTTCTGGTTCTGTCTAGCTGTTTGTTAAAGTTTTGTTTTCCATAGGAATGTTTTGGCTTCTTATTGACTTCCACACTTTTTTTTCCAAAACTGACATCCAAACTTTTTATATCCTTGATTTGTAAATTGATAAAGGTAAAATCAGTCCAAAGTACAAGTAAAAAAAGGAAAAAAATAGAACAGTCAGCCAGCATAGTTCTCTAGTCCAAGTATTGTTCATAGGATAGAATATCTTGTACCATGAACTCTCTCTCTCTCTACCATGAAGAGAATCTATTCTCTATGTTGTTATAAAAAGGATTCTCTAAATTATAAGATGCCATAACGTTTGATCAGAACAAGGCACTTCTTGAGAGCTAATAAGACAACTTAATTAGACGTTCTATGTTACGTTAACAGGATTGCTCACTTGCTAGCTAACCTAAAGTTTCCTGCTGCTTCAGTGATGGTAATTTTAACATTGCCATTTGGAAATTATGGTCTTGCATATTCCTGTCACCTTGGAGATGAAGAGACTGTTGGTGTCCTGAAATTCCTGTGCACATGTGATGCATATCCCCGTGTCTTTGTAACCAAGGATGATTTTTCCTCTAAATGCAGGGATGACCTGAGCTGATGGAGCACTACTGTTTGTCTTTAGCTTGCCGAACAAGGAAAGGAGATAACAGTAGGCTGCAACACAGCGTAATACTGAAGGATTTTCTCCAACCTGCAAAATTGCAGGTTCTGAAAATGATGTGCAGCAATTATTTATTTCTTTCTTTCCAATGCAGATTGCAAACACTGCAAGTAAAGCATGGATGTGAGTCCCCATCGCTACCGAAGTATTTCATTTTGGGGGATGTTGGGTATTACACCAAGCAGAGTGAAATATAAAGTGTGGCTTTGAAGCTAACCCTCCATGTGATGTGTCTGAATCACTACTCTGCAATGTGAAGCAGAAACTGAAATAAATGTTTAATTTATGCTGCTGTAATAAACCTCAATGTCCCTCAAATAGTCGCATAATGAGATCTAAGTACTGTCTAAAGTTTCATTGCTTAAAGAACATTCCGACAAAGAACATTCCGACAAAGAACATTCCGACTGAGCAAGCATTGTTTTATTAAATATTGTTGATTATTGCTTTGTCTCTCTCTCTTTTTTTTTTACACAGGCATTTTACGCAGGGGAAAAGGTATTGGGTTTTGTGCCATTAGCAGGGTTGTGAAATGTACTGTGTAGTAGTCACAGAGGGTAATGATCTGTTCAGTGCTCAACAAAAGGAAGACCTTATTAATGGAATATGAATGAATGGACTGTATTTTACTTATTAACAAAATACTGCATATATTATGCATTGAAAACAACATAATATTCAATTCATTAAAATGTCAACACACACACAATATAATTAGCTGTACATTTTGCCATGTATTAAGACATATCAAATAAGATAAAATGTTTAATGTAATAACCAAAATATCTGATTCTGTCATATATTCACAGGACTTTTCTTCATATGTGTATCATGTTACAGAATGTTCAGAGTATGAATTGAATGTAATTTATCCATATCCTTTGCAGGGAATTATTGTGTGTTACAAGAAGTGCAGTCTGGTATTTGTATTTAGCGTGGGAGTACCTAGGTTGGACGGTGCATAAACTGACAGGTATAAGGCGAAAAAAAACATAATTACATAAATACATGAACATTATTTACATAAAGTGCAGATTCATATGGGAACATGAAGGTGTAGTATCTCTCCTCACTCTCTAGAATTAATTTCTCAATTCTGTAAGTTATGAGGTAGTCTGTGTCCTCACATGAATATTTTTTATCAATATTTAAAAACCATTTTTTAACTGTCATTCATAAACGTGAGTAATGCCAGCCCACATTTTGCTTGCTTCCTCTCGGAAGCAGTTGAACAAACAGGGGATCCAGGGATGCTGTGCGCTATGTTGGGATAAAGAGTATTGTTTGTGAGCGATCATTGGATTTGTGTTTTTGGAAGTAAACATAGGCGGAGGCTGACCCTCCCAGCTGGCCACATAGCATGTCGGCGGACTGGCCGCCCTTGTTGGCATGGTGACAAGGATGTGCTCCCCCTCAGAAGGAGCCCTGAATGATCCGAACGCCAATGGCGGCGGCAGAGACAGCTTGCGGAACAGAAGGCAATTTTGCATTTCCGCCACGGTTTTTACGGTACATGAAATTTCTGACATTTGAGCAAAACACCTCTACATCTTGAGAGAAAGGAGGGAGAGACAGGGAGGGAAAAATGCATGAAATAAGGAGGCATGTTTGTTCGTGACGTGAAAGCACTTGTCCGCAGTATAGTCAACGCAATGGCAAGCCAAAATTCCAGTCCTCTACTGTAGAACAATGTACCAAAGAATTTAATTTTGAATTCTTTGAGGTCATGTAGAGTATAGGTCATCATCTCTTCCTCCAGTTTGGAGGGAATAAAAGCTGGCAAAAAGCTCCTTTTTTCATCTTGGCTGAAAAATATCATGTGGCACTGACTGCCCGGCTGCCCTTCAGAGAAATTTAAATGGCTGCCGGGCGGCAGGTGGCACCTTCTTGCCAGACGTCCTTTCGCTGAAGACCCAAAAACACGACAGACAAGAGTGTGACATGAGTTGATAGCGAAACCCAGGAGAATAAACCGAAGCCCAGATTGAATCTAACCACTAGGGCACTTCGTCCTTAACTTTCAGAGATCAGTTTCATTAGACTTCACATTGGCTTCCCATAATCATTGTCATATTAAAGTATTGATTAGCTTTAAGCAAGTTACTTAAGGGACTAAACATCATACGTCTTGCCTGTTAATATTTAATTGTTTTACATGTGCCATTGCCAAATGAGTTTGTTTTTTAACACAGAAAGTTTTAAGAACAGATACTGCGTTGAGTCTCATTTGTAATTACATCAGTCTCTGTTTTTCTTTATAGAGTTATTTGTTGGACTCATTTTAATTAAAATTATTTTGTTTGCATAAACTGTATGTAAATGTTGGCTGGATGCATGCAGTAAGCTTATCAAGTGTATTGGGCAAACAGAGATGTGAAGTTATGGAGAGCATTTGAGGACAACATCTAGGGAGTATAGAAAGATTTACTTTTAATGCCACTAATTAGGATTACTGCTCTGAAGAATAGAAACATCAAAATAAAGACCCTATTTACCTCAGATACATTATAAATAATATTAAACATATTACATTTATAAGGTCCATGCCTATGTTTGAACTCCATGTTTGCTGTGAGCAATCAGCGGGAGTCTTGTCTTTTTAAATTGTCTTTTTAAAACATGAAGAAACAGGCTAAGAAACAAGCTAATCCATCAGTTGTTTTAAAGTAACAAAGCTTATAGCACATAGTGGAGTTTCAGTGATATCAACATATTCAGCCAAGTAAGAACTACACCAAACTTGTTAAATTATTTTAACTAGAACATTGGCATAGCTCTTTTTTCCCCCTTAGTACAACATCTATTCACATTAATATGAATATTGAATACTATTGGAAAATCATAACACTTTTTGCTTCAGTAATGTTAGAGATGGAATTTTCAATGATAAGCACACAGGCCTCAATATCTGTTCAGCAAACAGAGTGTCTTTGATAAAAGTCTGTGGAGGATAAGCGTGCAGGAGACCTTGTACGACCCCTGAGCTCATAAATGAAAGTATGCATGGAGATTTTAATATGGCATCTCTTACTGCAGAGAGGGCAGAAATCCAAGGGATTAATTGGAAGTACTTTTCACAAAGCATGTGAAGCCATGCTCCATCTATGTAATGCATGACTAGCCATCCCTGCATGTGTGAACAGTTGTAAGCCATTTCTGACTTTCATAAGCCTTTATGTGAAAATAATACAGAAGGACGGTCTTAATTGTCTCTCTCAAGATTAAAATAGTCTTCTATTTCAATAAATAGTGCTCTCATGTAGTTTACCTGCCCTCCACTAGCCTTCAAATATCAATATTGACAGGCATGATGATGTGAATTATACCAATATTCCCATAAAGCAAAAGAATTCACATAATTAGATATTAGTGTGATTGTAATTCTCATTCATGAAAACAACAGAGATTGTTTTCTTTAAAGTGAAATATACAATAATGTTGCAGGGGTCCAATGTAACTACTACTCTGACTCACAACTGTGCATATAATTATCCAACAGCTCTCTCAGTCTGATAGGCAGACATGTTTTCAGCACACAGAAAATGAAAAGTAGAAAAGAAGCAGAAAAAAAAAACCTTCCAGTGTTCTGGTTAGCGCACTGCTGAAACATTGCAGGAGTCTGGAAATGTTGTAGGGCTTGAAAGAATGAGAGGCCATGGTTATATAGCGCTGATGAAATATTGCATGATTCTGCAAGAATGAGGTGTCACAGTTAGAGCAATTGTGATGTGTTGCAGGATTCTGGAAGCGTAAGGTGTCATGGTATGAACACTTCATTGTGTCTGATGGTTGTGAGTTTGCATCGCAATTGGGATGCTTCTTTTGTACCGTTGAAGGAGGTACTTTATCACCTCAGTGGTTCCAGTAAAAAAACACAGCTGTTTCACAGGGAACCGAAAATGCACAGAGTGATACTGTAACCGTTAACACCTGCTCAACAAAAGAGTGTTTGCAAAGCAAATAAATAATGTAAATAATAGAATTCCCCTAACAGACATTGCAACTGTGCAGTTGATATTTAGAAGGCACGTCGGGGATTTGATATATGAACTCAGCTAGAACAGAGGTACTATTGATAGATTTAGCCTGAGATTTGTGAGGAGAAAATGCTTCTCTTCATGAGTCATTTTCCTTTTAATGTCAAAGATTTTGTGATAATCATTTCTCTTTGCCTGCTTTGTTTATTCAATAGTCCCAAAAGCAATGTGAAAGACTCCACAGAACGGTATCTACCTGTGAAACATCCATTGTCTGTCTCAAATTTACTTGCAAAGGCTTGATTCTGCACTCCTTCACAAAAAAAAAAGTGTGAATTATTAATGAGTATATATTGAGTTAAATGTCAACTTTTGCATTGAACAGGCTCAGTTTACGAGCAGATCCAAACATTACACAGGCTGTCATGCAACCCAAACCTTGGCCTTGTGTATTTATTTTGCCGGGCTTGCTGGTTAACCAATATCCACCTGACGAGAGCAAGGTAGCAGAGCTCATATCTGCAGTCAGTGTCTTCTGGCCTGTCATTGGGCCCGGTTTTGTTATTGTGACACAACATAAATTTTCGTCTCTTATTATCACACTGTTTTGTTGAGTATGGCCTGTTTTCCACAGTGACTTATGGTGAGTTATCTTTGCCTAGAACCCAGGTCAAGGTTTCATTAGATTTAGACCATCCAGCTGCACACAGCCAATAAACCCTCAAGGCTACACAGTAATTTTGAAATGCACAAACCCTTTTGTTTGGTTTTTGAAAGAGCCTCCTACCTTACAACTCATATCTTTTTACCTGGATTTTATAAAACAAAGTGACAGTTGTTGAGTTTTTTTTTCATCTTTCATCTTTTTCATTCCTACTCTTTGTATTTTTCGTGAGGTGCACTCCAGACCTCTGCCTAACCCTGAATTTCCGCATTCCACTCCATTACCTCATAACCCTGTGCCCTAAGATAGAGGAATATGGTTAGGTGAGGTCTGCTTTTATACATCTGGGGATAAATGCCAGGTATATGGGGGGGGGGGGGGGGGGGTGCTAAATGGCAGTATTATGTGACATTGAAGACAATGAAAGGAGAGCTTAATAAGACAGGCACACATGGTGTTATATGATAAATAAAAAGAGAGAGAGGAAGAGGAGGAAAAGAGAGGGAAACCAGTGGTGCGTTCTTAACAATTCCACACGCACGTCTTACGCGAGCAAATGTCTGACTCATTGGACATCAAATACCCACAGCAATCCAACAGAAAATTATTAATAACTTAAATGTCATTTAATTACTTCATCATCTGCTTCCATGCACATTCACCCCAGTTTAATAGGATTCCGATTATTTCCGTTTGTAATGACTGAAGTCCATCATCATGGTACAAGTTGGCTTAATTCATTACTCTGAAATGTGCACATCACATTAGCCTATTGCATTTATCATGTTAGGATAATCCGTTATGGTATGACAGCATGTTTATGTTCAAATTAGACTCCTTCTATCAGTACGAATGGCTTTGTATCATTAAATCCAAAAATGTTATAAAAAAATCATTTAAGTATTCATATTAAGTATGAAGTTCTACTGTTGTTGAGTATCCTTGGTGTTTGATTTGTGAATATTAAAGGACAAGAGGCATTTATAAAATGAAATCTTCCAAAGCAGAGCCATACGGATAACCACATTTAAACCTGCTGTTCAAAGAGAGCCTAAGAGCTGACAGAACAAACAAAGTGAACCGCAAGATATATATCACTGTATGAGGCGATGGGGAGCTTAGAAGTTAAATAAGGTTGAGCAATAATTGTTTCATGTCTTCTTTCTCCCTGTTGGAGCTTAAGACTCCGTGTTTGAAAGTCTTGAAAGCCTTTTCATTTTTTTTTTTTGTATGTTATCCATTTATACAGCTGAATATTTACTGAGGCAGTTTGTGTTGAGCTCCAAAGAGTAAAACAGCAATTGCCCAGCTGGTAATCAAGCTAGCAGCCATTTGTGTTCAAATCTGCTCCTGAACACTACAGTACAGCCCCTGGCAGTGTGGCATAGCAAAATGTGTGTGTGTGTGTGTGTGTGTGTGTGTGTGTGTGTGTGTGTGTGTTTGTGTTTGTGTGTGACAGAGAGAGTGTATGTTAGATTGTGCGAGTGTGTGTATATGAGTGTGAGTGTATGTCAGAGATTGTGTGCATGTGTATGCGTATTTGAGTGTGAGTGTGTGAGACATTGTGTGTGTTTGCGTGTGTGTGAGTGTGTGTAAGAGATTGTTAATGTGTGTGTGTGTGAGTGTGTGTGTGAGTGCATGTGAGAAATTGTGTGCATGTGTATATGAGTATAAAGTGTAATAGATTGTGTGAGTGTGTGTATGTGAGTGTAAGTGTACGTCAGAGATTGTGTGCATGTATGTGAGTCTGAGTGTATGTCAGAGATTGTGTGCATGTATGTGAGTCTGAGTGTACGTCAGAGATTGTGTGCATGTATGTGAGTCTGAGTGTGTGTCAGAGATTGTATGAGTGTGTATTCGTGCAGCATCGAAATCCTCATATCAGCAGCACCCTGAAGGAGTGCTGATGCTGCAGACCTGTCTCTCAGGGCCAGCGGTGTGAGGGGCAGGCACTCGGCCAGCTAATGAGAATTAGGCCGAGGTGAATTTCCATCCATACGTGACTGTGCTTAGAAAGGAGGCAGGCAACCCCCAGGGCTCCTGTGATTGGAGTTTTCTCATATACATATACAACACTATCATCATCACCATCATTGTCATCATGATGATCATCACCATCATTGTCGTCATCATTGTCATCTCTGACCACTATCACATTGTATAACTCCATGTTACGACTGTTACCTGCATGTACATGTGCATTTATTTATTATGTTGCCGTATGATCTAATGAATTACATTATAAATATAGAAATCATAATAAACACAGTAATAGTACCAGGAGTAGTATTATTGTTGCTGTTGAGATGATGATGATGATGATGATGATGATGGATATTATTATCACCAAGGTTTATATAAAATAATTATATAACCTAATGTATAAATTTGTTTCTATAAATTTCTATCCATTTCATTCCATGCATTAACATGGAAAGCAAGTGAAAAGGTGTTGCTTTGCACTATTAGCTGGTGTGGTAGCTGGCCCCTGAGTGCAGCTCCTCTCCTCCTCCCCTTGGGATTTTGGATGGAGGGGTGCCATTGGCCCCGGCCCCATGCCGCAGTGGGGCACATGGACCTTCACCCAACCATCTGCCGCTCTGGCTGGGTCGCCGTGGAGCTGAGGGAGCTGCAGGATCCGCCCTGTCAATCAGAGGGCTGGAAAGGAGCTCCATGCAGCTGTGGCGCACTCCCTCCTGTTCCGCCATGACACGAAGTCACCTGACACGACTCCAGCCAATCAATCACTGGTATGCATGTGGAAGGGGCCACAGCCATTCCAAAATAAGATACATAAATATATTCACTGTATGTTTATATGTCTTGACAAAACCACCTCCAGCACAACTAAATAAAAAAAAAAAACTCTTGGCACAGGTAAATGTGCATATGCATAATAAAAAATAATGGGTTAAGAAAGCAATTGCATTTTCAGTTTGAATCTTTAAATACTGGTGTGTAGCAAAGGCAAAGGCACATACATCAGTTAAATACACCATTTGAAACACCAATATGAGGTGATTCTGTGTGAGCTGTGGCAAAACAATATTTGTTTATCACTAATAAGTCTACTGTACATTTACATTTGTGGTACATATTTAATTGGTAAGCAGTACCATATGCAGTTTGTGTTTGATACAATTTAGATATCCATTATTTACTGGCCCCTAAAATAAAGAATTGCATTACCAACCAATCAACCAAATAGTTATGAAATGATGACTTATTCATCGTTTCATAAAAGAAATGATGAATAAGTGATGAGGAAGTCTCCATCAAAGGAAACTTTCCCAACATGCTTTCTGCTCATAATTCCTAGAACTGCAAAAGAAATATCACACTACATTTTTTTGTTGTGCAGGGAAAAAAATGAATTGAATTAAGCTGTTGAAAGAATTCATTATCCTGGAGCCTCCATGTTGCTGATGTGTTACACACAGTGCTGACAATGAGAACTGACCCTCTGGTTCCTCACACTGCATTTTTACTATGATCTGCTGAGCAAACCACTGTTTTCATGGCAATCTCTGTTGAGGGTGTATAAGTTACACAGTGCTGAAATGTAGTGTAGAAAACACCCCTGCAGCTCTATGAGTAAGACACGCATATCCCCATATCTGAATCCTATTAGCTAAATACAAAACCTGCACACCAGCAGTTAGGGGTCACAATTTACATAATCTGCATTCTTCCCTGCTTGGGAAAAAGAGAACAGTATACTTTATTTTCAGAGTTTATCAGAGATCAAAGTGGCTGATATCAGTGGAAACTACGGTTTGCTGAGCCATCATTTAAAAAATAAATTAATAAATAAAATAGGTGAGGTAAGTGCATTAATGGGCCGCAATTAATCTGTCTATTCAAATTAGTTCCATTAATCATAGTTAATTCAGTACATCATATTTTCCTCTTAATTACATGTGGTACAAAGGAAAATTGCCTAGAAGAATACAGATTGTGGTCCATCACCCCCAGAGAGGGAATATTATCTCAGGCAATTATCAAAGGTGTACATGCAAGGGTTGTAGATGTACCACAAGGGAGAGGTGGGACTCAGAACCTCTTATTTGGAGAGTAAAAAAAAGAAAAAAAGACACTAAGTTGACATTAATGCAAATGAATCCATCTGAATTGCACATTATATGTTAATATCCCTTCCTCTTGTACAAATTAGCATCCATTTGCATTCCGGTTTCAGTAAAGCAACCCGTATTTATTTTGTGCGAGTTTGAAAGGACATGGAGTATACCGTTAAGAGTGCACGACTGTGGACTTAAGTGCTGAGTTCTTGACTCCTGGGTGCCGTTCTGATGCCGTTCCCTAAAGCAAGGCATGTCACCCCAGCTGCACTCAGAAAAAAATAAGCTTAGTTAATGGATTAAAAGAGTTTAGAAAGACCCAGCTGGGTGTGCTTGCTGAATAATTAACAGTGTGTGAAAAGAAAAAAAAAAGAATGCTTTAAAAAATTAGTCAAGGTAAACTGTTTGTATGCTGGATTTATATTCATAACCAGATCCAGTCACAGTGGTTTGCTCTCAGGCACTGTTGGAGAGACAGCAAAAAAAAAAACGATACAAGCTTCAAAGTCAGTGCTTCATCGTACCACCTCCCACAAATCAATGCACTGACTGACCCTCGAGCTGACATTTTTTAATCTTTTTAACCTCTCTGCATCCTCGCCATTGTTACCATGGTAAGCCTGACACTGAACTGACTTGCCAGTTAGAGGAACACTCCAGCCTGCCCTGGTGATGTCACGTGTCAAGTTATCTCTGTCTGGAAGGGCTCTCTCTGATTAGTTTCTGACAAGTGTCTGCTGTACTCCATCTGATTGGTTAATGTCCCGTCAGTCACACGGGGTTCTGGGCAAGGGCAGGAAAAGCACAAACCTGTGGCAATTCAGCCGTTATGATTGGATGGTGGCTTAGAGAGCTCATCCTATCTCAGCTAAGCAAATCTCCAAGGGTTAACCATTATGATGTGGTATCCCATACTGAAATAGGGCAATTTCTTCCACGCCGAAAAGCTAATTTCTGATACTACACATCTGTCTGCTGGGCAGGCTAGTAGCACAGTACCACTGTTCTTGATATTATCAGACGTAAAACAACATAATAGTCAGATATGCCATCACAATACTTATTTGCTCAGCAGCTTCCAACACTGCAATGCATGTCTTGTAGTTTACCACTTTTTAAAGGCAGAGCTAATTGCATCTACCAAGGTGCAAGAAGTGAGTCCTATTCAGGTTTTAAGCACACATCTCTCTGGTCGCAAGGCCCTTTAACGCTGCTTACAAATTCTGGCCTGATCTGCTGAATACATGCTACAAATATACATATATATATATGTGTTATATAAATATCCGTTTTTGGATTGTTTCCTGAGTTCAGGCGAGGAATGATATCACACGATCAGCTAAGAAGTCCATTTCCTTTGTCAATGTGAATACAGCTCATACAGCCGTCTTCGATTTCGTTCTCCTGACATTCGAGTGACATTAACACCATCAATCTCCCACACTTTTGTTTTTGCCATCAATTCAGCTGGCACTTGTTTTGAGAAAGAAGGGACACTGTCAAAACTGAACGACTTGGCACTTTGTCTTTACACCCTCTGAAAATGATAAATCAATTAATTAATTGGCCTTGATTAACCCTCCCTGACGTTTGATTAATAATCTTACGGATGGCAATAAAAAGTGTCCTTGCTTAAGTTCGGAGGAGGTGCATGAATTGTAGTTATGAGTGTGACCCTGACTTGGATCCAGGCAGGATTGTATGACAAAGTTTTTCAAGCGCAATCATGGCTCCTACCTCACTAGCACTTTATCTGCACTGTATATGATCTTGTGTATATATACACCTGTTGTACCTTTGAGCAACCCACATCCTGCAATGTACAAATATACATTGAACCTAGAGTGTTTTTTTTTTTTTCTTGACTGTCTGACAGCTCCTCTAGTAACCAAAAGGTTGCAGGTATGATTCCAACCTGGGCACTGCCTTTCTGGCTTTGCGCGAGGGATCGTTCCCATCTGTATCCCGCTGTGTAAAGGGATGACGTGTACAAAGTGAGCTATGTAAATCACCCTAAATAAGGACATCTGTTTGGAAGATGAATAAATCACGCAACCATCCATACTCCCTCTCAGAAAAAAAAAACAAAAACAAAAAAAAAAAAACGTGCCGGTCTGGTCGAAATGAGCCTTTTGTCCGAATGGCTCAAAACAGGTTTGAGGGCTGTCGGCAAAGCTATAGGGGTGGAAAACCCTGGCGATGTCCAGACGGTAACCCCTCCGTCCTTGACATCGGGTTGGGGACAGCGGAACGTTCAGCGTTCCTGCCACTTCCAGCTGGGAGAGACCGGCACATTAGCGCTGTGGACCATGGCGAATATGCCCAGCTGGTGGCCGATCACAAACATGCCAGGGGGACACCCAGTATAGGCGTAGTCTGTTGCCACTAGCCAATGGGAGAGCCTGTTTTTGTACAGGCCCCTCAGTCTCTCTCTGTAATGGGCAGATGGCTGACCTGAGCGCAATTCATATAGACAGTGCATGTTAGACTGCCTTTCCGCTTTGTGCCAGAGGTGGTGTAAGGCTGCTATCTGGGCAGCAGTGAAGCAATGCAGAAAGCAGCAGAGCTTATACCCCAAAAGGTTACAGGTTTAGAGCAGCAACACAGTGTAGTGGTAAGGAGCAGGGCTCATAGCCCAAAGGCTTCAGGTTCAGGGTAGCAGTGTGGTGTAGTGGTAAGGAGCAGGGCTCATAGCCCAAAGGCTTCAGGTTCAGGGTAGCAGTATGGTGTAGTGGTAAGGAGCAGGGCATGAAATACAGGTTGAAATACATAAGGAAATACATAAGGTTGTCAGTTTGATTCCCAGGTGTGGCATTGCATTTGTACCCTTTAGCGAGGCACTTAAACCAAATTGCTTCACTGCCTACCCTACTGCATAAAGGGGTAATGTGTAAGCGATATAATTTAATAGAGGCTTTTTAAAGCTGCTCTGAATTAGAGTGTCTGCTAAGCAAATAATGCCATTGATGCATGACAGCCATACAGAGGTAAGAGGAAAAAAAAACACTTAAGGTTTCTTGATTTTCGATTCAGGCTCCTTTTTAGCCCCTGAAAATCACCAGAGGGAATGATGCATGGCCCCCTCCCATCCCATCCCCAGGTGCACCTCAGACGATAATCAATTTTATCTTCCAACACCGTGAGGAAACTTTATGGATTATGGTCAATTTTCGACATTGACTGTGGAAAAAAAAAAAAAACGAACCTGTTTCAGAAGCAAATATTTGATCTTGGAGCGTTGTAGCCCGGCGTGTCCCCAAACTCCAAAAACCCCCCACGCTCGGAATACATTTCCTGCAAAGCTCCCTAATAACCTTAATCAAGCCAATAACTTAATGCTTTGATGAACCGCGGAGCACAGAGCAAATTAGATTTTGCTGAGGTGGGCTGTTTTATAACCGAGGTGAGAGCCGCAATTCGGGGTAGTTCGGCTACCAGTCATCAATCACGGGAAGCTGAAATATTTGAAGTTCTCTTGCGGAAACTCCAAAGTGACAATAAAGTGAAGGGCAAGGTGACTCCTCATTCCTTAATTGGTTTTCAACTCTGTATGGTGCATGAGTATGATTCAACATAGATTTTTTTTTTACTCATTAGAGAAGCACATGCTGTATTTTCATAACATGTTTACATACCGTTTCTATGACAGTGGAAAAATGCATGGCACATGGAAATCATGCTGTTGTTTATATTTCTGTGTGCGTTTTTATTGATCTGTACCTGAAATAGAGGCAAATTGACATTTGCCTCAGATATGTTTGCCACCAATAGATGACGTCTATCATTAAGAGACAGGCGCAGAGAGTACACTGCAGACAAAGCATAGTTACATAAAGTTACATACAGACAGTCACAACTTTTGTTACTTTTGAAGTCATCAACAAAATTTTATACAAATTCTATGTGTGGTGGCATTAATGATCAGAATTCATGTAAAAGGATCACGTCATGTGATGACATCACTTATGATGGTGTGTATGCACAGAATATAGCTGTAAGTCCTGATAATGCCCCCCACCCCCCACACACACATACATACACATTATCAACAGTGTACCAAACATAGATATTATACTTCATACAGCATAGCTAGTTGTAATTTGTATGCGTATATTACATTGTGTGCTGTGTGCTTTCTATCTTAAGAGTGCATTAGCTAAATAATTTATTAGTCTCTGTATACCCTCCCCAAAGTGTAGCAAAAAGACTGCAGAATTACAGAAGCACATTCCCAGTAAGCAGTCATTTATATTTGCAGCTTACATCATGCAGTGCTTTATGACCTCCCTGTGTATTGGCAGAATATTTTTATTTGCCTCCGTGTCCCAACCCTGGCAATCTCACTGGCTGTTTTACTGCAGACTGTAAATGTTTATGTATATGATTAGCTGTTATTAGCAAGTTATTTAGTGAACAGCACAATAACTTTTTTCAAAAAGACGGAGTCCTGAGTTTGAGGTAGGGTTGTCTGGAGCAAATGCTTGTTATGGATAGATAAAAATTGCAGATTTCATATCTATTAAAAAAAAGACACTGATTGATTATAGCCCATAGATTATAAGCATGGCATGTGGGGTTTTTAATACTTTGTTATCTCTCCTCGGTCAAGTGCAGTTTTTTTTTTTTATTCTTTTCTTGTTTGAGGGCATGGCGTCTCATCTCTCTCTACCTTGGCCACGGTGTGATTAATCTTGATTCCTCAGTCCAGCTGTAAGATTCCTTTCTCCTTCTCTCTTTAATCCTCCCTACCCCAGTGCCCCATAATAATTTCTCCCTGCAATTAATTCCCCCCTGCTCTATCTGCGGGCCGTGCTGATGAAATGAAAACTGTTTCCAACAATTATTTTTTCGTCCCTTTCAATTAAAATCCACGGCTCTCTCTCTCCTTTCAGGCCTGACAATTAATGAAGCGGTCCATCAGGCTGGGGAACATTTCACCTTAATGAAACATGCGGCTCCTATAGGAGCACTTCGCTCAGATGATCAGAGCAATCTGTCCTGACACACTGTTTATGACGACTTCCTGACGCATGTGACAGGGAAGGTAAGGAGGTTTAAAATGCAGCTTTTGATGTAAAGACCCTCTTTGCGTACAGCCATCTTGGAGTGAGGACACACACACACACAGTCACACTCGTCAGTAATTTATACGTTAGTTTAAATTTGTAGGTGATGTCGCTGTCACAGCTGCTTAAGATGTGCATGCATGCACGCAGGTTCACAGACACACAGACGCACACACACACACACACCGTGTATTAAATGTCCAGTAGATGTTACCATCCTTTTCTGTGTTAAGCTTTGGGCTACACTACTAGAGCATCTAGAACAGCGTAATGTTAAGAGTATGCACAGCAATGTCATTAAAATAAAAGATAACCTTCTTATTACACACACCCTTAAACTCTGGCTGCTTTCAACGGGATTTCTACCAATAGGATGAGCCTCTGACTGCTCTCTCACCCTCCCACTGTCTGCAGTCCATATTGTGTGGCAGGAATCGGTGAAATGTGGCCTTTAAAATGTCAGAAAGAGAGAGACACTGTTTTTAAATTCTGATGTGTAAGGTGGGACAAGACGATTTAAAATAGTACCTGTCGGTTTGAAGTTCCATAACTGAATGTCACCAGTTATTCACCTGGTTTGCACTCTTTTCCAGAGCCACTTCAATAACACATTCTTACCTTACATATTACATATTTCTTCCATTGGTAGAGCTGGATATTTACTGAGCCAACTCAGACTAAGTACTTTGCTAAAGGACTTAACAGTAGCATTTCACCCGGGAATCAAACTTGCCACTTTCCCATTACAAACCCAGCTCTTCAAGAACTTCACCAGGCCACCACCTTAGCATGTGAAAATTATGCAAGATGCTGTTGCTGTGTCTTCACAGTGGTAACCCGTAACATTACCAGCCAAGGAACATTAATTCAGAACTAAATGGATCCATTTGCTCTTCATTGGAACAACAGAGCACATTTATCATTGATGGGATTCAATAATCCTTGTTCTGTACAAAACAAACAAAAAATGCAGAGCAAAGCCTCTCTGCTGCAACATGGCACAGTTCTTTCAGGAGGCCTTATATCGGTAGCTTACAAGGTGCTAAGTACCTGTCTACTTTTAGAAGTCACAGCGCTCAGAGCGGAAATCCTACCTGGCTTTGCGAGGGATTTCTCGTAATTGGAATCACGCCTGGCGAGAGAAATGAATGAGGCTTCTGAGCATATTAAGCAACCCCAAAAGCCTACAGAAATTATAGATGCATGCTTTAACTGTTAAAGGCAAATTAAATTTAAAGTGTGATAAATGGTTTCTGTCTGTCAGGGGGAAAGATCAATTCTGCAAAAACCCCCACCCACCCCCACTCCCTACACACACACACACACACACACACACACACACACACACACACACAGCCACACCCACACACACACACACACACAGGAAACACTCCACTGGAGGAAAACTGTGCAGCGTTAATGACGGCTTTGCAGCGCGCTCAGAACCCTGGGAAACATGAGGCTGCGCCCGCGTCATGACTTCCTCTTCCTGCCGCACACCAGCCTGACGCTCCTCTTGGTGCGGCATTGTGGCGTCACAGTAAGGACCAGGGCTTGTAACCAAAAAGGTTGTCGGTTTGATTCCCAACTAGGGCACAGCTGCTGTACGCTTGGGCGCACTCAACCCAGAATTACCTTAGTAAACATCCAGCTGTATTAATGGGTAACGTAAAAATTGTAGCCAATTTAAGTCACTCTAAGAGTCGGATAAGGGTGTCTGCTAAATGACGATGTAATGTACTGAAGGGGATGCAAGCGCAACGGAGAGCACAGCACATCTCGGCACACTTCTGGAACAACTTGATAAACTACGCCCTCTTTTTCACATGAACGCCGGTTTGACGTCACAATTTGCACAGTCATCTGAAGTAACAGAAGCCTTTTAATGAGGACAACTTACACTGATTACATTTTTACATAAATTATCAATTTATAGATCTGAATATTTACCGAAGCAATTTACGTTGAGTGCTTCGGTGAGGGTGTGCAATTAGCACTACATTCACAGTCTGAACACATAAACATCAGATCGCAAATCCTACTCCCTCTATGGCGTGAACAGACGTGACATTTCCATCAATATGACTGTGGTTGATTACATAAGAACACCAACAGCACCACAGTATACATCTGCTAATGGTTTGGGAGATTTTTTTTCAAAAACAGAGAAGATTTTACAAAAGAATGTGGACATGACAGCTATGAGCACCACTGTAAGGTGTAAAAAATAAATAAATAAGTAAAAGCACAGTCCACCAAGAATGATCAACACTTGTTCATAAGAGGGATTGCACTCTCACTCTCACTGGATGCGCCCAGACTAACATACATAATACTTCAGTCAGTTTTATTTCATTCCACAGTCAAAACAAGGTCATTATCCTGCTCTGGGTATAGTGTTAAAGTACCACATGGCATTATGCTCAGATGAAAGTTTTTCTGGCAAGCTCTTGGAGGGAGTAAGATCACTTGTGTGAGTGGAGAGCTTTTCCCGAGAGAGTTTCTGAGGGTTGAGTAGAGCATAATGGGCATTATGGACCCACTTGCAGTTAAAAAATTGGGAATGCAGTGTGCTCTGAGACTCAATGTCCCCTTGAGCTGATGGTATAATTAATAATATACGTCTAATGCATTATGTCCTGTTTCTAAACACTGAGCTGTGGTGTTGGCAGCCTACAGATGCTGGCATAGATCTCAAGGAAACTCCATTCTCTTCCGACCAGCTGTTTTTTTTTTTTTTTCCAAGATTATGTTCAAACCAAAGTCCTCTCTCTTTCCATTTCCCTCTAACTGTACATATATAGTCTTGTACACAATCACAAGTCACAATAATTGGATCTATATATTTTCCAGTAGGAGAAGATTGTTATCGAGTTCTGTTACAGCAAAAAAAGGAAACATTGAGTGAAACATCTTAATGAGCAGAATGAAGACCAGGACTGACTTGACAAGAGAACTAGCAAAAAGTAACATACAATTACAAACCTTACATTGCATATTACATTATTGTCATTAAGCAGACGCTCTTGTCCAAAGTAACTTACATAGGTTACATTTTCACTTGTTATCCATTTATACGGCTGGATATTGACTGAGGAAAGTGTGGGTTAAGTACCTTGCCCAAGGGTACAACAACAGTGCCCCAGCGGTTACAAGCGATGCTCCTTACCACTTTGCGACACTGCCACCATGCCATCAGACATGGATTGAAAAATCTTAGGACCAGTAATGGTGTGCTAAATATATTGTTGACACGAGCACGGTTAAACTGCACCCAGTCTCAGTAATTTGAAATTAGTTATTAATCTCTGGTATGGCATCCATTAACAGCTGTGAAAGAGTGAAGCAGACACAGCATTGGGTCGTTTATGAAACAGACCTCAGAACAGTAGCCCGTCCCATACCGAGCCAGCACTAATCTACCCCTGATGCTTTGATTAAAACATTTCAGTCAGAATCTGGGATGTTTCCAGGAGTGAGTAATTAGTGTAGTCAACTGCAGTAAACACACACATGGAGCCCTTGACAGCATGTGGATTTGCGCCTGGAGGTGGCAACCGATGCCAGGTATGCAGCACGAATGAGATACAGGCATATTTACTGCCAGTCACGTAATACCTGTTCCTTCCCGAATAAGACAGGCTACAGCGGGACAAGAGATGTGCCTTTTAGTGTATTTTTAACATCATAGCTCTCCCAATGTATCTACTAATGCTACACACACAGACACACACACACACACACACACACACACACACACACACCATACATGAACTGATTAATTAGTACTGTTGCTTCTGATGGGACACCATCAGACAGGCCTGTCAGACTGATGCATATGCCCATATTTCAAATCAATATATGTGCCAGCAAAATCAATACATGAGTCAACGAACTAATACAGTATGTATGCAAATCAATACATGAACCAATCAAACAAATATGTGTGTCAGGTAACCAATACATGAGAACAGCTATCCCCATAACCGTCAGCAAGCCAATACATACACCAGAAGGTCGATATGTAATACTGTGTTAGCATAACCAATGCATTCCTCAAGTTAATTCGGTACGGATCTGCACTATGTCAAGTCAAACCAATACCTGCTGTACCCAAAGCCAAGCTAATGCAGGTACAAACAATTCATTTGCCAACAAATCAATTCACCTGTCAGCCAGTCTTTTGTGAGAGTTTTTTGTGTGTGTGTGTGTGTGGGGGGGGGGGGGGGGGGGGTGTAGAAGAAAATAATACAGTACATAAGCCTCACACTGAAAAATAACACTTCTAAAATATTGGCATGTCACAGCTACCCTTAAAACCTCATTTTGAGCCACGTATGCTGGCATTTTGTGTTTGTATTGGAAAAAGTAACACTTGCATTTACTGAGTTAAAAATTGGGGAATGTTGACTGAATCCAGGCTTTGTAAAATATACATGTATTGTCTCCCCTGTCTGTCTCCAGAAAGTGTTGATTCTTAATTGTTTAATTGTTGAGCCTGTAGTCAAGGATCCTTGTCTTTCGATGTTCAGCTTCATCCATAACTGAGCTCATTCCAATCATTTGCATCCAAACTAGATAATTGTTTAATTGTTAGTTGTCTGTGTTTAAGAGCCATCTGTTGGTTAATACCACACCTGCTATACCTGTCTAATCAGAGGCAAATTAAATACAGGTGTGTGGCTTTTGTTAGCAGTACCCATTTCTTAGCTGCATGTTTGGTAGTGGCTTTGTGCTCAAGGCTGGTTTCTACTTCATTTTGTTGTATTTTTTAAATGAAATTAGATTCTTTTTGTACATTTTGCCTCTTCCATTTGTTATTGTAAGACGTGTCAGCCAGTTTCTCCACATCTTGCAATAGGCTGTGGTGATGTTGGCTTACTGGTATGACTTCTTCCTTTGAGTAGATACTGTGTGAAAGGGTCTAAAAAGCAGGAAGCACACGGTGAGTCACCTCGGGGTTAACTGAGAGAGAGGTGATGCTGCCAATTAGCAGAAAGAAAGAGGTCAATAGGTAGGCACCATCACCCTGATCCCACATCACAGTAAATCACAGCATGTCAGTGTGACAGCAGTGCATTCTCTTTAATTACCTTTTCTTTGTTTTTTTTTCCTGTGAGTCTCTCCGGAGTCCCTTAAGACCAGTTACAATGCTCAAGCATTTCCCTTATTGTACCACAACAACCCTCTAAACCTTCAAAGAGTTCAGAGTAATCTCAATTACGATTTAAAAAAAGACCCTATTTAGATCTGCTTCAAAGGAAATGTTAAGTAATCCGCTAATTAGCTGCACTGTAATGATAAAATGTCTGATATCCACGGCCGTTGTGCTGTTCGTGGCTTGAATGAAAAGGGATGGCTTAACCCTGAGAGCTGCTTCTTTACGGAGTGGGTAAAAAAAAAAAAAAAAAAACATGATGAAAGATGCAAAACCCATAGTCTGAAGATGGACCTGAAACCCTTTTATGTTGACAATATTTAGTTTAGTGTGGCATGCATGTGCCCTAGAAGCAAAACAACCGTTTGAGTGTGTGTGTGTGTTTGTGTGTGTGTGTATATTTTATATATATATATATGTATATATATATGTATATATATATATATATATATATATATATATATATATATGTATGTATGTATGTATGTATATATATATATATATATATATATATATATGTATTCCTGGTTCAATGTAATTTGAGTGTCTGAGTAAATACTGAGCTGAAAGGATTCAGCAGACTGAAACTGGTGATGCAACTGCTACAATCATCGTACTGTTACACATTAACGTGCTGTAATGAAAGGGGTGACATAAAATGAGTCGCATCTGAAAGTGCCTTAACGGCAGTGAGAGAGAGCACCAGGAATGGCAAAGGATGTTAGCAGCAAGAGGATAGTCTGGGTACAGGGAGATGTGATGCAGCTTAAGGAACAGGGCCAACCACTCTGCTGTCCTCACTGATGTAGATCGTTCCAGTGCAGCGGGGATCCAAGAAGAACCGTGACTGGTGTGTGTGTGTGTGTGTGCGTGCGTGTGTGTCAGAACAGAGACAGCTCTGCAAGCAGAGAAGGCAGAGTATAAGAGGGTATGATGATAGCCTGTGAATTCGTGGGAGATATTAGGACAGCCATGACCGCTGGCCAGTGGAGGGAGATTAGCGGCAGTGAGATACGAATATTTTGCTATGTTACGGACGAGCCGAGTGGCAACATTCTGTATAAGGCCTGAGCATGCTGGGAAATGCTACTGTCGGTCTGGAAGAGGAAAGAGGGCCTGGCCTAAGAGCTGGATCAGGCATGAGGCGAGTAATGGAGGGATTTTAACAGACGTTATGGAGGAAACCACAGCTCCAGGTCACCGATGTCATGTGCTCATTGCGAGACGGCTTCATGTTCAGTGTCACATCAAGGTTCTTGCTGGACACAGGTGCATTACCAGGAGCAATAGACAGATCTTGGGGTGCATGGCTGATGGAGATCTTGGATGGGTAATTTACGGCTCGCTCACCTTCAGGTCGATAACAAGGATAATGTCACCTGAGGTTTTCTGCTTCTATTTCGAGCCAAGGTGAACTTAAAAAAAGTAGTGTAATTAAAAAAAGTAACACCTCAATCAGGTGTTGAAATTTTGGGGCAAACCACTACAGTAAGGAAACTGCTGTATACCTGTAGTTTTAATCCAAAAATCTTAAAGAATCTTAAGTATTACCTCAGAAACTCAGTATTACTGAAGTATCTTAATATATCAAAACCTTACAGAAGAAAGTCAAAAAAATCAATCTCGACAATGGTAATTCAGCCAAACAAAGCCATGTACATTAAAAAAGCAGTAACCAGTGAGGCAGACAGATGATATATACAGTTTGTTTTCTTAATTGCATCAAAGTCACATTAGTAATTAAATGCTGTCTATATTCATGCCTGATCTGTCTTGAGGCAGAGTTGAAGTATTGATTAATCTATAAAATTGCAATGAAAAATATCGAGGGAGGAGAACCATTTTAGATGCCATCTCTGAAATGTGCTCTTTCCAGTACGTTTGTCCAGCTAAAAACCAAAAAAGGCCTGATCTAGCATAATTATTCTGACAGTAATAATTAATAATTAACGAGAATATGGAAATTACTCATGCCTCTGGAATGAATTGCTGAATCCAACGGATATTGATGTCACAGTGTATCTACCCTCTCTCCGCTGAAAAAGCGTGCGCCGCAGATGTTTAACATGAAAGAATAAATCAATCCATATTAATGCTTTTATATAATGGTTTCAGATGTGACCTACCAGCCCTCTGAGACGAAATAAAGCAAAAAAAAAAAAAAAACAACTTCTTTGATCCGTGTCGGACTTTGAATAGAATTGGGGCGGGGCGGGGCGGGGGGGGGGGGGGGGGGGCAGTTTCAAGGTGGGATTTCAAAAGGAAGTCTATGTAGAACAATGAGCTGTGCTGGGGCCAGTAAGGCACCTTGCGACCAAGAACGGACACTTCCTGGTGTTTCATTCCCCATTCACAACACAGTTTACATCATGCATCATGCATAGAGCATCGTCAGTGACTACATCTGCCTCTCTATCTATTGAGTCAGGTAACAACCTGAGGCGATAAAAGGTACCCCTGCACTGACTGTGATTTAAAGAAAAAAAATGATAAAAAAACAATATGCAATGGAGTATCTTCTGCCACTGGAAAAGCAGGAATCTGTGTCTGCTCCTACCGTGCATGCATGCAATACACAGCGCTGACACCACCGTGGGGAAATCGCGAATTTCTCTCGCCTTGTGTGGTTTTTAAAAAGCATTTGGCTGGTCGTGTACAACACGAAATGTCTGTCAAATATGTAAAAGGAGAAGGCAGGCCAGCCTCTGCGAATTGTGCTTTCTTCCCCTGAAACGGTTGCCGCTCACGCTGAGTTGTTTGAACCGACAGAATGGTACACGTTTGGCGTGCACACGTGTGCATGCATTCTGCTGAAATCGCTACATGCTATGTGTACATAGGAAGGGAAAAAAAAAACAGAAATAATAGCACTGTCTATCGACACAGTGTTCTGGGTAATTCATCATCTGAATTCAGTACAGTGGAATGCTGTGCTGACACAGAGTATCAGGGTAAATGATGACTCATACTGACTGTAACTGACTATAATCTATCATACATTGTTTTTTTAAAAAAAAAACAGGTTGTGAAGCATCCAGCATGTGTGCTGGAGCTGTCAGACTGTACTTCCAGATGCATGCGTGAGAACTCGAGAATCAATAACCTGGAGCTGAGCTCTGGTTTTCTGTCCTGGAAACAGGCTTACAGTGCTGCTTATTTTTGGTTACTCCTGTTTTAATCCTTTATGCTCTGTCTGGTCCATCATTCGATGACAGGCACAGAAACAGCCTGTGTGAACAACAAGGAAAAAAAAATAAATAGTGGAAAATGGGACCATCGTGTTGTGTCTTATGTGATCGATACAGGCATGTGAATGCTTTTAAGCAAGGAATCCCAGTTATATATTTGGGTCATTTGTGTCATTATAAAAAGAGGAAAAATTATTTATCAGAGTGATAACAGTTGTTTTGTTTGTATGTTTTACACGCAACAGACTACAACCTCTTTAGAGTGAAGGCTACAGTACGGCAAAGCTGCTTCCAAAACTTAAAAGGACTGCTCCTTTACAGTGTGCTGCAGAGTGTGTCAGTAGCGTTAAGATGAATCAATTAATGAACTACGATGCCTTTTGTAACATATCATTACGAAACAGAAGAGGAAGCAAAGGCAATGGAATTGGCCAATGTCAAGGGCACAAGGCAGTCAGTGGTAATACTAATGTAAGAGTGAATAGCGCCAAAATGTCCTTCCCGAGGAGGTAATCTCTGTGTGTTACTCTCTATCAGAATTACTGAATACTGAGAAATAAGCCCTTGGGTTTTGGGCACTCTGTCTGCACAATTACTGCGGGCTGTCTGCTATTTCCCCCAGGTTCTACCTTACAGGATAAATGAAAGGCAATTCAAAGGGAAACAATGGGAGTGATGTATAATTCACTCTGTCTTATCCGCCTGTCCTTTTGTCTCAATGAGCGCGGCTTCAAACCCGGGGATGGCAATCTTTCACCTCATTTCCGTCATTATTTTTTTTTTTCTTTTTTGAATCACAGGTATGAAAACAATATGCTTTGTGTCAGGATATTCAAAACTGACAAATGGTGCCAGCTCTCTAATTTACCTTCTTTGTGTGTTATACAGTATGTGTCATTTTATGGCCATGATGTGACAGTCCATATCACGTCAAACGAACGATACATTCAGCTATAGTTGGAGGGTCCTGTGACTTTTTGCTAATAAGATTATTTCACATATTAAGCAGAAGCATTTATCCAAGGCAGCTTGCATGGTTTTTATGCAATAAGAGTAAGTAATAAAATGTAATAAATGTACCATAAAAGTAAAAGTGTAACTGTAATAAATTCAAAATAACAGAAAAATGACCACAGTGCCCTCCAGATTTATTCACACCCTTGAATGAATAGCAAAAACATGCTACAAAAGAAAATAATGCCTATAGTGTTGGTTTCTGCTTCATCTTTCTAGTATATTTTAATCTTAATAATGTAGAATGGAGCAAAGTTGTATTGTTCTGCATAAATAAGAAATAAGAACAAATGTTAATTATATCCAGACTGAAGTGTCCTGAGGTTAGGCCTAATAATGTGCAAGTCAAGCTCCTAAAGATGGCTTCATCTTAATAAAAACCATATACTGGGATTAATAAGTCTGTCTGTAGCTTACCTCACTTAATAAATGTATTAATCTATTATTGTAAGCATGGATCTAAGAAAAAGAGAAGGGTCCAAACCCAAACAGCAGGTTTTTATGGATGAGGAACTGGCCCGGGTGGGCAGAATGTTGTATGCTTCAAGCCATGGTCGGGTCCCACTGATGCAGCCTAAAACATGGTGATCTGAACCATGTGGATAGTGGTTCAAAACCCACAACAGACTGTCCTCTTATAACACTGTCATTAGACTCTGAAAACGTACACTGATGCCACCTTGGGTTGCCCTGGTAAAGGTTGCCTGCTTGGCACATAAATAATGTAGAGTAATAATTGTGCAAAATTATGAAACCGGAATTGATGGTGCTTTATGTCTGGGGTGGAGGCAATTAGCCCCTGTCAAGTAAATAGCTGACATCAGACAGTTTGGACATGAGTGATTAGCAGAATGTTAACATTCAGCTTGAGTTTCACAAAATCAAGTCAGCTGTGTAATATTTTGTAAAATACACAACAGACTCACCCCAGCTTCTAGAGGGTGAATGCCTCATACCTTCAGCTACGCTGAATATGATTACTTGTGCTTGAAAATGTCATTGAAGACTTCATTATCCTCACATTGCATTGTATGCATATCCTGATGTCACATTGATTTTGCCACCTAATCCCCCCCAAAAAAGCACATCTAAATACTCCTTTCTGGAAAGGTAGGTGTGAATAAGAGTATAACTTACAATATAGTCAGAGTTCCTACACAGAACAGGCCCTTGGTGCTTATCAGAGGCTGAGCTGACTCGAGAAGATCCACAGCAAAGTGGGTGTTGAAGAGGTTAATGGACCTCGACAGCATCCAGTAACGAGGACCATGGGAAAAAAAAGAGGCAGGAATAAAAGTTAGCCTGAAGGCTGCCATAGCTTGTGGATGACAGTGGGGCAGCGATAGCATTACAGTGTCATATTTCAACCCCCACTGAGCTGACACACCGGGAACCTCTTCTGCAGCTGAACTACAGTCAACCGTTTGGACACAACTTTTATTCTTTATTTTTACTATTTTCCACATTTTAGAATGTGTAAAGACATCACGACTATTAAATAACACAAATGGAATTATGCAGTAACCAAAAAAAGTGTTAGTTTTGATTTTGTTTACTTATATTTTAGATTATTCAAAATAGCTAATTTTTAAAATCTTTTTTGGAAAGAAATTCATACATACAGTAGGTTTCAACTACACTATTTATATTTGTCTAAGAAACAAATTTCAAGCATTTAAGCATAAGTCTTTAGATTGAAATGTCTTTGAAAGCATGTTTTCCATTATCTTGTGCGTCCAAACTCTTGACTGGTACTGTATGGGTAAACACAATCCACATTCTGGGGGAAGATGGGCGGGTTTTTCCTTTTACCAAAATAAAAGCCAAAGGGATGGGCTTTTAATTTGGATGCATATAATGATTTCAATTAATAAGAGGCACTCCAAGACACTTGAGGACTCCCACACAATTGACAATGCAGACCGACTAGGACAGAGTTAGTTTTTTTTTTTTTTTTTTTATGCAGCGTGTCATGGAGCAAGCATCAGCGCAGCATATCATCATCAAAGGCACAGTGCAGGGGCACAGGCAAACCAGGGAATTTTAGAGGCGTACAGCACCTTGAACAGTCATTAGATATTGATTGGCAAGTGGATGCTCATTTGTATTTTGTTTGATTAAAATCATACATAATTCATTATCGATGCGGAAACAAAAACTTGGCCTCCAGCAGACTATTGATAGTGCTCCTGCTGCTCTGTGGGAGGACCGTCTCTGGGGCTAGGTGCAGGGAAAATTGGCAGAGCATATTCAATTAAAAGTGTTAGGTGCTGCGTTTTTTTTTTTTTCATCGTTTTTACCGTGAAACACACCTGACGATGCAGACGGGCAGCATTAGGTTAGCAGGCATACAAGAACCTGCGGAGAAAGAAATAAGGAATTCATAATTTAAAAAAAATAGTTTTCAGATTTTAAAAAAAGGATATTACATTGTTGTCATTCAGAAGACAGTCTTATTCAGAGCGACCTACATAGGTTACAGTTTTTACATTTGCAAAGAGGCAATTCTGAGTTCTAAGGACCTTGCCCAAGGTTGCAGCAGCAGTGCCCCTATGGTGAATCAAACCAGCAACCCTTTAGTTACGACCTCTGCTTCTTAACACTATGCCCCACTGCCACCCATATATTTAACATGCCATGAGAATAGATGCCTGCTCTTTGTAATAACCATGCATGTTGACATTTTTATATCTGCAAACCAAAATACTTCTATTACCAATTGCCTGATAAGAGTTATTGCCCCTGGGTGGGGTAAATGAGCACACAGATGGGGTAAGATGAGTCATTTGGGGGGAAAGGGGAGAGGGGCACAAGTGTTGCAGCTTTAAACCAAAAATATCTGCAGGCCGCTTTTATCACTGCGTTAGGAGACATCATACAAATGCATTTCATGTCTGTGTCGACTTCCAAGGGCCTCTTATCTTTTATCAACTGAGGGAAAGGCATCCACACAGTTTTGACGGCTGTAACAGCTTAATACGTTGTTAATGTTGCCAGCGTTGGCCGGGATCCGGGAACGCCGGGGCCTTGCTCTGTGAACTCCTCGTCCAGACCACAGAGGAAGACGAATCGTTCTTCCCTTCTGGCAGTTCCACCAGGTTGAAAATGGAGTCTCTGAGTTTTTTTTTTTTGATCACCCTTTGAAGGAAAGAGCACTCATCTTTTTGTCTGGAATGGTGCTGTTAATGTTTGTTGATCTCTCCCGGTGGCACTCTTGCCTCTTATCTGGAATTTTGCTTCTAGGTTGGTACCGTGCCATCAATTTTTTTCCCCCCACCAGACCGATGCTCTTCGGATCTGAGCTGGTTTTAACAATACAAGATCACCTCCAGCAAAGGACAAGCGAAAGGTCTTCATCACTGAAGTCCAAGTTCCTGGCTTGGAGGCTGTGTGCGTACGTGCAGTCACATCTAACAACAGCTTTTCACGTCTGCGCAGTCATATCTAATAAAGGGCTTCCACATCTGCACAGTCCAATCTCATAACGGCTGTGCAGTCACGTCTAATGCAACACTTCTGTTGCTTTCTTCTTCTGAGCTGTTAGGTGTCACGGTAGGAACCTCTTTGGTTTACTAAACCAATCACGTTTTTTTTAACATACTGTTTCAAGGAGACTGTGAAGCTACCCTGTGTTCACATTCTCTATAAGCTTTTTAAAGTTATTAGTAATACATTTTTAATCTGAGTTTCAGAAATGTCTGCAAGGGCTTTTGTTCTTCCCCTCTTTCGCTTCTCAATTATTTTTTCCTTTTGAAAACTTTATTAAATATCAGCACGACTGCTGGAGAAACACTCCTAACTTCAGTTTGTGCTGATTAGCGTGACATTGTTAGAGGAAAATGGACAGGCACCTGTTTGAATGCTAACTGCCGATGATTTGTTGTGTCTGATTCAGGGTGGATCGACATGCTGAAACCCCCAGAGGCAATTCTTATCACACGGCAACTATCTAAAGACATCTACATTATAACATGGCAGACCTACTGTCCTGCCTGATTCTAGACCTCATATTGTCATTGCTGTCCGAAATGCCTAACTGCATTAGGCACAATAAGATAAATGTCTTACTGAGACTAGGGTTACCAAATATTCCTGTATTAATGGTGAACACTGTAACCCTATGAAATTATGTTTACAAAACATATTAATAATATGCATATTTAAGCTGATAGCTTTGTCCATACATACAACCTTTTTTCATATTTTAAGTTTACTGCATCAGGTACAATGTCATGTATTCATATCTGTGTAACTGTTTCATATAAGTGAGCAAAGAGCTTTTATTTTCATTTGGATATGGCATAAAATCTTTCGTTGCTGGCGTCTGTTAGCTTGCCTTCTTGCATTTATTTAAAAGGTGGCAATGAGGAGTTGATGGAGTGACTTCCAGCGCTTCCCAGAAAAAAAAAAAAAAGAGCAGCAGAACAAACTTCTGAGCAAAAGAAGCAGACAGAGTTTGTTAAAGCAGCATGAGTGTGAGGTGCCAATGAGTCTGATTTGCAATGTAAATGTGTCGAGCCGGCAAAGGTGTAAGGGCCCCGACGGCTGCCGGCGGGTTTTGGGAGACACTCGTTCTGGTCACGGCACGGCTGTATTGTGCTGTTAAGCGCGCAGGCGTACGTATACAAGGGCGGGGGGGGGGGGGGTTGGGGGGTTTATACCGGCTTCTCTCCTCTCAGCGACGCCACATCAAAGCTGCGCGACGCTACGGAGGGGTCCCTGCATCGAGCGCGATAAGGAGTCATTTCTATGTATCGGGCCGGCCTCGCAGGGATTCCATTTCGGCTGCCTCCAGCCTCTCGGCCCGGGTCGCAGTTCTCCCGCTGGCTTTGAAACGTGCGCATTTATCCACGCCGCCGTTTACGGGGACATCTCAGTTGAGGACACATTTGTATCGTATTCTTTTTTTTATTTTTCTCCCCCCTCTGTCACTGTGCTTAAAAGCAGGCTTAACAGTGAATGCAGAAGCATAAAGAGGAGGCAGAGAAGGCCGTCTCCGAAACGCCGATCTACAAACGCAGCTCATGACTTACACGAAGTCACCGTTCACGGCTTGTGTTAGGAGGACGTAAAAGAACACAGAAACTTGGCATGTTGGGCTGTGGACGTTTGCATGTGAGGGAAGCTTCTGAAATCACAAAGTTAGACATTACTTGCCAGCTGCAAATTTGAAGGATTTTGAGGACAGTGCTTACTGTGAATGGTGATGATGATGATGATGATGATGATGATGATGATTTATTATTATTATTATTATTATTATTATTATTATTATCAAAAGTCTTTCTACACTGGCAGTAGGTATTAACAAGCATGATCAACATTATCACTGTTCCAAAAAGAAAACTTTCTAAAATCAAAACCAGTCTTTATAGCGCTCAAATTTCAATTCAGTTTTACTTTTTAAAATGAATATTACCTAAATTTTACATTAAGTTTATTCTTCTGCAGTGATGATCAGCCCTTTTGCAGCCACATGGCATAATTGATATTCAGTGGTAGGAGACAACAATCAGCATTGCAGTAAAGATTTTTCAAAGGTCTGTTAAGTTATAAGTTTAATGACAGTATTCAAATGCCATTCCTGACAGTTGTAATGGGGTGTGGCAAGGATGACTAAACATTAGCAAATAGTGAAAAAGAAGATTCAGAGCAATTTAAAATAGTGACTCAAAACTTTACGTAGTGTGCCAGGAATCCAGCTGGCTTTTTAGGTTAATGCCAACTACTTGAAAGACAGCAATCTTTGATATATTGGTTGTCCTGCAGCTGAACCTTCTGAAAGCCAGTTGTCAAGTTCTTACATATGGTAGCTTGTGTGGCGTAGTGGTGCTGAGCAGGTTCCATAACCAAAAGGCTGTTGGTTCAAATCCCTACTGGGGGACTGCCGTTGTATGCTTGGGCAAGGTACTTAACCCACAATTGTCTCAGAAGTAACCAGTAGTATAAATGAATAAAACCTATGTAAGTCACTCCGGACAACTGTCAATAATGTAATGTAATGTAAACTGGATAATTATCCTGGTCATGGGGAGCGGGACAAACGTATTACCCAGCATGCCGCTTTGAAGAGCTGCTGGACACGTACCCCCTCAGCGTGTCACAAATCAAGGCTGTGACACACTGCGAATCGATGGGACGGGGGGCACGGGGGTCCCCCTGCGCTGGCCGCTGGCCGCTGTCCCGTGCCGGCCGGGGGGTCACAGCCGCAGGAAGAAGCCAACACTCATTTTCCACACGGTTTCAAATTTAACGACCCGGGCGAGGGAGAAGGAGAGGCGCTGAAAAATGAAACCGCGCGAGGGGCCGTTTGTCTGCCACCCCAGACTGTTTGCGGAAGGCATCATCCGTTTCCCGAAAAAGGCAGGCCACGAGCACACACGTGCACACGCCCCTCGTCCGTTATCCATCCCGTGACAGATCAAATGGAAAGTGACAGCGCCGGAGTTATGTATCGCGGCGAGACGCTATTACATACAGTGAAATACAGCCTTCATCTGTCTTCCTGAGGTGTATAAATGGCTTTTAATACACACCTCTAACATCATTTGGCCCTCTGCTGCTTACGGTCCAATGTAAATGAACCAGATGTTCATTACAGCCAGTTTTGTGCAGCAGAGCAATCAATTTCATCCCGAGTTTGCCTGTGTGCTGTTTTTAGACCGGCTCAAGGGTGGCGGTAAAAGTAGGTGCAGTTTCGGGGGAACCGAAAAGTCCACTTCCACTCCGCCCCACATCCATTGATAGGAGTTGGTTCTGTCTTGGTCCCTGTGCTTTGTTTTGAGTTTTGGGCTCGTTGCTAAGCCTGGTCTGTCACTTCCTCTTTTCACAACCATGACACTCTACCTTGTATGTTTTTGCTTCAGGTTTGCTAATGTATTAAAAAATGAACATGGTGTATCTGACATTATTGCGTTATGGCACATAAACTACAGCAGTTGACTCTTTCTGTCTTTCTTTGTCTCTCTCTCTCATGTATACACACACATGTACACACACACCCACACACACATAAAATGGAGTTAAATGCATATACACAACTCAAAGTGAAATATGGTAACCAGCAGCATATTAAACTGAACGGGCATTTAGGATCAATACGTACCAAAGTTAATCAATGCGTACCAAGAATATTCCCCTGACATTACAATTTACAGAAGTGCTTAGGGAAAACAACATTGATTATTTTGTACTGTCTCAGAACTACATGGTTTTAGTTCCCTCCAAGACAGACTGTAAAGACAGAAGAAAACGATTTTCAGGGGATTTTCCAAAAGCTTTTGATCGGCTGCCATGTAAGAACCATGGTTAATTGAAAATGGTTTTCTCTTTACGTGTGCTGTAACTTCCTCCACATTTGTTTGCGGTACAAAAACGGTAATTACTTTAATTGAAATATTCTGAAAGGACCATCACATTTTTTTTTCCAGAACTTTGAGAAACAAAAATACGAAGTTATTTTCATTTTCTTACATATGTGAGTAGAATTACATTTCTACTGTGCTTCTCATTTGTGAACCTTTGGACCTATGGCCATTGGATTTGTACCACAAAGCTTTCAGTGTGCATTTTGTGGCCTTAGACAGAGGGATGACTGACTTGTATGGCTGACTAGTAAGAAGCTGCAGCGATTGGTTCACAAATTGATATCCATCAAAGGAACGACAAAAAATTCAAATGATTTTTCTATCAACATGATACAAAATAAAACAGGGTGGACTGCATGGGGTTAATCCATCACAAAATGTTAACGCTATATAAGTAAGTTTAACAATAAGTTAGATTATAGTTTATGTATATAGAAGCAAAAACTACTCAGATAATGTTATACGGCTAAGAGAGTCAGTAGAAGAATGGTGATGTTGTCCCATGAGCACTGCACAGAGACAAAGGGCTTTGCTAGCTTAGTCCAAAATGCGAGATGCAGATTAACAAGTGAGTTAATTAATTCGATCATTAATTAAAAGATGTGTGATTTTCCTTTCGGTGCGTGCGTTTGGCCGCGCACTCCGTTCACCTTCTCGGAACACCGGAGCGCCTCACGCGGCCGATGAATCATCGCGCGCGATGCGGAGGCTGCCAGCTCGCGGAGACGGTAATAAATTGCGCGTGGCGTGCGAGCAGCACATTTAAAGAATGATAATGTCCTCTCTTTCTGAAGGCACTTCCATTCCTGCGAACCGGCCCCATAATGCAACATAATAATAGCCGAACGGGTCGAGCAGGGTTGCATCCGGCACGGAGCAAAACTATTAAGATTCACGCTTGGTTTAACCTCTCACCCAGCGGTTGCAGTTTTGCTTGGTCTATCGTCTCTCTAAGTAGACTGTACGTAACGCAATGGAGGAGAGCGCGGCCAAGCTATCCCGGATAACGCCCATCGCATAAAAATAAAGATCAGCTGCGACCTTTGCTGGGATAAGTGCGGTTTGACTGCAGACTTGTTTTATTGAAATCAGACATCAGTCCCCGGCCCAGCTGTGTCTGTTGCCTTTATCTCTGTTCCCATGATGGAATCTGAAACTCTTAGGCGCTTTGATATTCTCCAGTGTGGATCAGAGGCGCATATCTTCAAAAAGAGCAGTGATGGGTAGTGTCTGAACCAGCACCTGCGTGTTCTAATAAAAGCTCTGTGGTGCTCTGAACATCGATCTGTCCATCTATCCATTACAAACACGCACATACACATGCACACGCGCATTTAAAAGATAACAGGATTGTTATATATTTCTTTTCTCTGTAAAAAAAAGAAGAAAAAAGTAACATGCTTTATGTATGATTCATGACTAGTATTCTACGAGGAACCCTGATATTTTTCTCAGACATATTTTGGAATGAATATAGTTTTGTGAACCAGTTAATGCAGTGTTGTCCTTAAGGGAAAGCAGATATCTACAGTATGTTGTCAATTACCTGGAGGCTTAATAGGAATGAATTCTGTCATGTGAGGTAGGGATTTTTTCTCATTTTCTGTCACGTTTCCTGGTCTGGTGTCTCCAGCTCTGGACTCTCTCTCATTCTTTTTTTTTTATGAGCCTCTAAAATGTACAGGTGACAGTCCTGAAACAGTTAAATCTGTCTATTGTGAAACGTTAATGCTGCTTTAAAGTGTTTAAAACTTTTTTCTCCATCTAACGTCTCTTATTTCTTCAGTCTCTCAGAAGGCACTGTGAAGCTGGTCGTGCACATTCTGCCTGTTAGCATGGGGCTAATGCCCTGTTAAAATGAATTTAAATTGAAATTCCACACGTTAAGCCTCCACCAGGCTTAGCATACTCAGAGCTGGATATATCTGGCCTATCATAACATTTGGAGTCTGTATATACACTCTCCTACCAAAAGTCATGGGACATGGTTGTTATGAATAAAACATGCTTTTACTCCAAGAAATTAATAGCGCGTTGGCCCGCCTTTGGCCCTAATGACT
This sequence comes from Megalops cyprinoides, assembly GCF_013368585.1. NCBI lineage: Eukaryota > Metazoa > Chordata > Actinopteri > Elopiformes > Megalopidae > Megalops > Megalops cyprinoides. The sequence continues at coordinate 23,518,500 of NC_050604.1, forward strand.
GTTTTTAATGCGTTGTGGAAGAAATCTTGTGGTACTGCTCTCCACTCCTCCCCTAAAGCATTAGTAAGTTCCACTAGCGAGGACGGCTGTCTTGGCCTTGCCCTAATTCTGTGTTCCACTTCATCCCAAAGATGTTCCAACAATTAACGCTAAAAAAATCGCTTGAAGGTGTAATATTCTGCAAATCCAATGACAATGACCATCCAAGACTTAAAGCTATACATTATGAGTTATAGTGTATATGCGGGTTAGACAGTCCCAAGCACCACAAAGTGGTGAATTGTTATGAATTTTATGAATTGTTATGAATTGCTAAAAGAAATAAAAAGATTTCATATGGATACCCATGATAGTCAAGGCAGTGAACAATATATACCATTTTACACTGGTAATATAGTTACCCCTTAAGTTTGAATGGTATATTTGATCATTCAGCATGCCCTGTCTAGGACCATGTAAGATATGCATACTCGCTTTTGCTATTTGTAGACAATCATTTGGGAGATATCTCTCTCGACATTTCAAGAGGCTCTGATTTCACAACTTTCTGTGTTTCATCAAAAATCTTTCCAGCCAAGTCAGCTCAACTTCACAGAATATACTTGGTAGCCAAGGTAGCCATTATGCATCCATTTAGATGATTGGATGTTTTATGCAATATGTGTATCACCAGTGCCTGCTGATATTATGACTGGTATTTAAAAACTTGGCTGAACAAGCCCAAATTCAGTTAATTTTGTTTGCAGTACAAAACAAACATTTGAATTTTACACTAATTCTCTTTAGCTTCAAAATCTCTTTTTACCATATTAGATTAGCTCCAATGAATACTCCCTATAAGACAGGGCAGAGATCATAAAGACTGAAATGTTTGGCTTTTCAGTCTATAGTTCCATCTGCATGGAACTGTAAGAAAAAGTGTTGAAAACATATACCCATCTGGATATGACAAAGTAACATTGTAATTCCACAGGATTTTTGACCCCCACATTTGAACATATGACATCTAGAGGCATCTGTCAACAGGGCAAGAGCATTCTGGGTAATGGAGTTCCACACACAGAGCCTGTGTTTGATTTTAACATCTTTGGTTTTTTGCACCACATGTGGACATTTTTGAGAGCCTATCAGCTATGGTGGGACCAAAACCAGTTGGTGTCAAGCAGGGATTTACAGTCTTTCACATAAACCACATATACAAAACAACAACTCTACAAGCATAATGACTTGCTCTCGACCTGCAATTCTTCAAACTCGGAACATTACAAACATAAATTGGGCAAGATGGAGTGGCCTAATGGGACTCTCCATTTTATGTGCAATATTTTCCCCCGACTGAATCAATTGTGCATGATAATTGTATCTGAGAGTTCACATCAAGCTTGTGATTTCCAATGAGCAACTCACCATGGATGGATACATAGAAAATGTGTGAAATGAAGTGTGCGGTTATTTGACTTGCAGAATTATATGGGCAAGTGCAGTCAAGCTAATGCACTTCCCTGATGCTTCATGCAAACAAAATGTTTATTAAGGAAAATTATCTGGAGAAAAAAATAAATATATGTATATATAATATGATATAAAAAAATCTACTGTATGACCAGGAGATGTGATCTCCATAAGTCTCTGTCTGTAGAGAAGAGGAATATGCCATGATAATACACAGATGACACCTGGAGTCACCTTCTGCCAGATGTCTCATGTGCATAACTGAGTCACGGTCATGAATGGATACCGGCATGGCGGAGGACAGCCGAAATGTGCTTACAGTCATGGACTCTCTCACTGTGCTTACTTCAAAAAGAAAAACGTTTGATCCCACAGGCCCCCGGTCGATGGAGCATTAATACCGCCGTTCTTCGTGTAAAACGCAAACTTTCAAGTATAAAGGCTATAATCAGCATATCAATAAAATAAAGGCGAGATATTCACTTTGAAGTGGTGGAAAGGGGGGGGGGGTAATTCAAAGGGTGCGAAAACTATTCATGTTCCCCCCAGCTTTGTGTTTGGAGTCTCCCTGACCAAAAGCCGAGAGCCGGAGTGCTGGTGAAGTCCGTCCGCCTTTCACCACTTTGGCCATGATCTCATGTCATCTTTATTTACCTCAGAAGAGCATGTTGACAGTGTTCTTTCACCACCAAACTTTAGTTTAAATACAAAATCCACCAGCCCATACTACAGGAGAGCTCCATTTCAATGACAAAGTAAAAACGATTGCATTTTCTGTGTGAAAAATATAGTGAAACAACAAACTCCCTTCAGCAGACCGGGCTCTGAGCACCTGCAGTCATAAACTTTATTTTTAATGTTGTTGTTTTTTTTTTCCCCAGTTACTGAGGCCCCAACCTGTTAAAAGTAGAAATGGCCCATCCCAGCTTCCATACACTAAAATGTGATATTAAATAAAACCATGAATACTTCTAGAAATGCCAAAGCACATCATCATATCAGCATACTGTATAAGGGTGAGCTCCTGGAAGCAGTTTTTACCTTGCGGGTCAGATATGGATGGATATTTGTATGAATGATACTTTAGTGAACAGGGAAGAGAAGGTCAGACTGAATCACGGAGAGAGCAAGTCTGCTGCAATGGTGCATGTATTTTTTATCATGCTGGCCCTTATATGCTTCCATATATTGAATATCAATGAGTTGCCAAAGCACACCAGCACTAGTGCAGCTTAAAGTCAGTCCTGGGGAAACTCCACTAATGAGGTTTGCATGCCTCACAGAATTTTTTTCTTTGTCAGGCATGTGTAGCTCTCTTGTGTGAGGTGAATAACTGAAGAGTCTGAAGCTTCTCTCAGTCGGGGTGGCACACCAGACAGGGGCAGACGAAAAAGTTTGTACACTTTACGCATTTTACAGTGCTCGTCCTCTTGACACCGCAGCCTCCAGTGAAGCAGCTCACGCCTAGGAATGCGTCTAAAAGTCTGCTCGTGCAACCAGGCAGCACGCGGCACACAGAAACGCCAGGAACCGACTGCCATCGGGGTTTTGCGTGTCAGGGCGTTCACCTCCAACTTCTCGCGGGCCTCAGCTCTGAAACGGCGGAAAGGTGTGATGGCCCCGTGTATTTAGCCAATAGCCAAATGCAAGATTAATTGCCGGTAGATACCATTCAGCAACGTTCTCAGGGTGGCGATCCAGCTTGATGGATGTCACAGACAAGACCTGAGAGCTCATTGGGTATCTCCAAAGACACACTTGGGTGGGGGGGAGCAAGATTCACGGGCCAGTCATCAAGCCTTGTTACTTGCTTTTGCCGTGCAGCGAAGATGAGAGAGTCTGTTGCCATAGTCTTGTTCCTCTGGCAACGGATGCAGTAGGATCAAAGCGAGTTATTACTGTAACACCACCACAAACAATAACAGCACAAAACAAAACAGGTAAAAAATGTGTTCTTACGTGTTCTTTTCAGCACATTAAAGGGGAATCCGACGGAAGAAGCTGTTGTCATCGGTCTGTGGATAAAGAGGCTGGAGTGGTGCAGAGGACGGGGTGAAATGGAAAGGTACATCACAAAATCCAGAACAAAAAAACGGGTGAATGCAGCGTATAGCAACAGCACAATGGGATCTAGCAAGAGAGATTCAGAATCGGAATCTGACTTCATTGGCCAAGTATGCTTTTACACATACAAGGAGTTTGACTCTGGTTCCAATGTCTCTCATAGTGCTTTCATACAACGTCAAGGTGACAACAACAAATACCAACAAGTACCACAATTGGTACAAAAAAAGAAGAATAGTAGTGCGGGGCACGTGCATGGAATGGATTGAACGTAAGGATGGAATGAATGAGGTATGTAAAAATAAATGTGAACCGATACTGTCAAATAAGTTAACAGATACTGCCCAATACGTTAAATTGTACACGAGTGCAGGCTGTGTGTCTGTACGCCGGCTGCGCTCACAGTCACACGTCTGTCCCCGCACACATCCCTGTGATCTGATATTTGGGAATCATGCATACAGTTCATATGAGAAAGCCATTCCTCTGCAGCGGTCTGGCTTATCATCACAGGTTTATGCACTGATGAGAAAAGAACGACAGAGACGATCAAAACAATAACGCGTTAATAGAAAAGCTGACAAAAGCACTGAATCTTAACTGTGCGCACGAGTCATTTGAGAGAGAAAATGGAGGACAGAACTGTACACAATCTCGCCTTCAGATTGCAGACTTGATTATCTATTGATTTTCTCTGCTGCCCCTATTATAGGTATATCTGTAACAAATGCGCAGGGTTCATTTTTTGGCTTTATGGCAGTTTACTAATCCACCCTATTATTGACAGCATATAGCCTGCCAAAAAGTGGGTAGCAGTCTTATTAGCCCATGTTTTTATCATGAACTGAATGAGATGATTTAAATGTCAGTGCACTGTGATATTAATGATAATCGATAATAATGAGCGTCATCATGCGCATCATCTTATGCTGTGACATCTATCATTGTCACGCTCTCTAAGCAATTAATCCGATACTCAGCCGACGTGAAGAATTTCACTGCACTTTAAATATGGACACGGTTTCTCACAGAAGTACTGGAATGAACTTCCTAGAACACGGATTCTCCTTTGTTCTTTGATTCATTCTTTTTTTCATGTGTGTTAACACAGACATATGTAGAAAACAGATGTAAAAAAAGAATGTTTCTTTGTATTCAGATTTTGCCCTGCTAATTCTAGTATCAGTCTTTGCTGATGCCAGAAGAAAAAATTGCATGGGACTTCACAGTAATTAAAATGAGTCTTATGAACCCCCCCCCCCCATCCTATTTCTTCATATTTATAGAATAATGAGCCTGACCCCTTTGCTTACTGCATGCAAAAATAATTCTCATTAATAAATAAATCTCATTGCAGGAGTATCTAAAATAAATATAACTTATTATTAGGTCATCTTAATGGCAAAATTTCCTCTGGTAAGAAAGATGTTTTTTTCCTTACATAAGATAAGATGGCGGTATTTGTTCTTTCTGCCTACGTTTTAGCCTTAACAACAGCTGACAGTTCTTTTATTGTCAGTGAACTGAAATGAATTTAGCAAATGAAGACAAAAATATGTAAATGAAGAGCAGATATGGTGTGTGCAGTGTGGTGTAGGGGCAAGGAGCAGGGCTTGTAATCCAAAGGCTACCGTTTTGAATCTCAGACGAGCAACTGCCGATGTACCTGTGCATATGGTGCCTAATGCAAATTACCGATTATTCAGCTTCATAAATGGATGACATAAAAACTGTACAATATGTAAGGCATATGTAAAGCAATGGACACAAAGTGCATTGTGTGACAGACATATGGCTAGTTCCACGTTTACGCAGTGCCCCCTGAAAGGGCTCTGAGGTCACTTTCTGTCCACTCCAATGCACGGCTTCATAAGGCCACTTTATAAAACGTAATGCATAGTTTCTCATGTGTTCAACATTGGACAGAAAAACAGTAATGGTCTGTAACACATTGACAAGATGATTTGTGAGTCTGAATGTTGGCACATATTCAGTACTATGTGGGATCAATACATGTGTTGGCTCAGATCATTATCGGAGATGCTAAAATGTGTTAAATTTATTCTAAAATATGGTAATCCAATGAAAATATCCATAGCAACGGGTTCTACCGGACAGATCAACATCAATTAATTGAAAAAAATAACAGAATAAAAAATGTGTAAGATTCCATCTTAAAATGATGGAACTGTATACATAGTTATTATTCAGCATACACTATTTTAATACATCCATGCATCCAAATTATTGTAATGTTTAAAACAGGATGGCAATATCAAGTCATGAATAAAAACAATAGGACTTTAAAGATATTCAAAGCATTCTCTTCCAGGAAAAAAAATAATAAACCTTGTCAATGTAGGTATACAGTAGAGCGGTAACACATTCTAGAACAGCACAGGAACTCTAAATTCAGATCACAGCAATCAAGCGACAGAGACATCTCCCTCTTAGAATGATGAACGTTACTATGACAACCATTCAATTCCATACCCTTCAAAACAATTAGAATTCAACACTGTTGCCACGGCCAGTGCTGAGCACATCACACTACTGCCATGAGGGCAGCTGGATTACATACAGTTTTGAGATTATGTACCGACACAAATGCGCACTCTCTTTCTCTCTCTGTCTCACGCGCACACACAGACACATCATATGACACACGCACACACACACACGCACACTCTCTCTCTCTCTCTCTCTCTCTCTCACACATACACACCCACACAGACATGCACACCCACACACACACACACACACACACACACACGCATACTCTCTCTCTCTCACACGCACACACACACACACGCGCACACACACACACCCACGTACACTCTCTCTCTCTCTCTCTCTCACACACACACACACACACACTCACACACACAGACATGCACACTCTCTCTCTCTCTCTCACACACACATACAGACATGCACACCCACACACACACACACACACGCATACTCTCTCTCTCTCACATGCACACACACACACACACGCACACACACACACCCACGTACACTCTCTCTCTCTCTCTCTCTCTCTCTCTCTCTCTCTCTCTCTCTCTCTCTCTCTCTCTCTCTCTCTCTCTCTCACACACACACACACACACACACACACACACACACACACACTCTCTCTCACACACACATACAGACATGCACACCTACACACACACATACACACACACACACACACACAAACATATATATTCATATATAAACACCCTAACAGTTATCATTTCAAACTTTATTATGGCTAAATCAACAGCAAGTACTCTGAAGGCTCCAAGCTTTCTCCCGAAAGCCGCTGGTGCAAAAACTCATTCCTTTCTAATCACTGTTCTCTGTGGTGGCGTTGTCCCCAAGTCATTTGCCAGCAGCATTAAAGATAATTTATGGGGGGAGGCAAAACTTTGACTCGTTTTAATGACAGAAAAATAATGCGGTCCGATTATTTGCCCATCTGCTCCGTCTGGTATCCTGTTGCTTGGATGACAAGACATCCCTATGTGTGCGAGCACAACAACATTGGCAATGTGTTTGCCTCCACTGAGCATATGCCTGGTATCCAGGAAGGTTGAGACATTGCGCGCAAAATGAATTCACTGATCAGTGAGGTATCTGCCCGGTTCAAGTGGATTAAAATAGGCCTATTGTGAAGCCACTTGATTATGCTAATACAATTATTCAATGTCAGGACAAGAATAACAAAGGGAGCTGATTACTTGTAACAGATGACATTCCCTGAGCATTTTTTTTCCACTGTGTATTCTGCTCGGTATGTATCATTTTAAAAGGCATATAAACGGGAAAAGCCTAGGAAAGGCTTTCACTGGCTCAAATGAACATTTATAAAGTTATCTCCTGAGACCACATTAGGTTTTACTTGTTATGTAGAGGGTCTTCCACATGGGGTAAAAGCCCTGTATGTAATGGTCATGTTACTTACTCATTATGTAGGAGCAAAAAAAAGAAAAAAAAAAAACATGATATAATAGCAAAAATGGCATACATTGATCATATGCTCTGCTTCAAGGTTTCAGTGTTAATGGCATTGCAGAGAGCAGAGTCAATTTTTTCACAAATAATGGCTTTGATGAACTGATCTTAGAAGACTGGAAAGTATTGCTTTGTGGATTGAACTTAACTTTGGGACATTATTATTGGATGGCCAACTGCTGGCATGCAACTGACTATAAATGTGTGCATCCTCCCTGTTCCTGTATAATTATAAATTGAAAGAAAAAGCATTGAAATCCACTGCACCTGCTAGCAACTGTACCAAAGAGAAAAAAGAAATCTTGTGATAATTCACCTTTCATTAGCAGTTTGAAACTCCTCTACAAAAGAGAAGTGAAGGTCAGTCGCATGCATGTGTCCAGGAACAGGGAAAGGACACCAGCCTGACCACAACAGCAAGGTCAACCGTTTCTCAGGTACAACGGAATGCAGCCGCAGAAGTCCAGTGGCGGGCTGACGGGGGGAGCCACTGATGTGCCTGATTGATTGAGCGCTTGGAAACGGATCGGTTTCCAGGGACAGAGAAGTCAAAGATTCCATCTGCTTTTGAGCCCAGCTCTGCAGCGTTGCACACATTGTCTTCAATTGAGTTAGCAATTCCTGAATAGATTCAATCAATTAAAACCGCGTTTTGCCGTGAGACGCCAGTAGAATGGAAATATTAAATTATCTGCCTAAGTATTTTGGCACCGATAAGGCCACGCAGTGTGCATTGTGCAACTCTTTCTTTTTGGAAGATGGTAAGTGGAAGATGCTGGTGCAGATAGATGCCCAAAGAGCATTTAAATTGGCTAATCGGGCCCTTCACAAATGAATAAATTGCTTTTAGAGTCATGGGCTGCATTTTTTCCCCCTGTGCATGTAAAGTAATGATTTCAGATGCTAACCATAAAACCATTAAAATAATTTGAATGCTACATTTTGAGCAAGAAGCAAGCCTGCATCGTTGTTGTTGTTGTTTTCAGTTTAATGAGTTTCTGTTGATAAACAGACCAAAAACAAAAAAAAATCTTCAGAATTCCACATTCAATTCCATCTTAATTTCATAGAGCTTGAGTTTGGATTTATACTGTGTAGATGATTCAGTCTTTTAGTGTATATTAACTAACGTTTTTTTTTTTTCAGTGTGTGCAGAAATTAACTCAGTCTTAATTATCAAACCACAATATGTTTTTTTTTATTAAATTTTCTTGGTGCATTCCCTGAATCATATAGGAAATATCTGCTTGGTACCCATGTGCTGGTGTGTACCAGAGTTGTGTTGTAAACAATATATGTTCACTGTCAAATCTTTGAACTCTAAAACATGGCATTTTCTAGTTGATAATTATCTGACTCCACTCTGACCTAGAAATTTCTCTTTGAAGGTGGGGTGGGCATCATTTGCATGTATCACATTCCAAAGTGAAGATACTGTAAATGTTCAGCTGTGAACGAGGGTCAGTGGTTAAGACGAAACGTTCATGACAAATCAGTTAATCAATCAATCAATCAATCAATTGAATTTTATTTTTTACAGCGTGTTTTTTACAATGCTGCCACCCAACTGGACACATGACATTCTCGCTAACGTAACAATCTAGATTGAGTAAGCATTTGAAAGATGACAAAAGGAGTATATAGAGTTTCAGAATTGAATGATACAAAGGGAAGAATCACAGCAAGATGCTGGCACAATCAGTTGATCTTTCAAAGCCCGTTTGACCCTGCTGAACTCTATTCAACTAGATGACATATTGGACAAGACGGAAAATGCAGTGCCAAAATGGGAAAATTATCAGGAGCACACTCCGCTGAAGGAAAGTATCTGCTAAGTACATTTCACATTCCAGACAAGCCGGGACAAAGCTTACCTCCCAAAGAACAGATTTTATTCGCACAAAAACATTTATTCTCAAACCATGTCAGGCATGATTTTCACACAGTACATCCATACCAGAATGGAACTCCCTGGGCTTGGTCGGCTTGACTTTATTAGTGTGAGAACCGTGGAGACATGGTAGGAATTGAATCAAACTGAGCAATCATGTGCCCTGGACACAGGCACATGGAAACAGCAGGCACAGTGAGACCTTTATTGATAATGGAGAAAGGCTGATGTTGGTGGATAACTCCTTCTGTACACTTTCCCGCAACACCAATGGCTATTTTTGACACTACAGCATTCATACAGCGGAGTTTGCATTAATTAGGGGAACGGCGCACCCCCTCACTGGTAACAGTTTATAGGTTCCTGGAGAGTTGCTAAGAGGTGCTTCAACAGAACTGACCTGAGGAACCATGACTGACTTAAGGCCATCCTACCTCTGCGGTCGTCACTCTTACACGGGTTCTGCCAGGCAAAACCATTTTAATCACTCAGAAGTATAAAAGGGTTGGCTAACCGGCAATCAATGATGACAGCAGCGGAGTTGTCTTGCTTGCACCGCAGATCAAGCGCAGGATCAATCGGGATGCGAATCGACTGCCGGGATGCCGGCGTATCACCGAAGGCCTCTTAACTGATGAAACCCTTGTGTGTTCGCAGGGAATGTTCCGGCAGCAGAGGGAGTGACGGCCATGACGCCGCTGTGGCCTCATAGTGCGGGGAACTGGAAAAAACAAGCGATTGCAAATGGACACGCAACGGATATAATGTATGTCCTTTCTTAACCTTTGTTCCATTCCTTGTATACTTTTGTGTGCCGTTTCCTGTTGTGAAAGGCAACACAACGTGTACATAGCCCTGCTCAAAACAGGAAAACAAAGCTAGCTACCTTACTCCCAACTGGCTATAGTTCCCTTGCCGTTTGAGAGTGGGAACATTCCGCAGAAAGCACCAATCCAACACAGCAGCTGTGAGCTTCCTGTGAGCCGCTCATCTATCATGCCTGTAAGCCGTGCAGGAGATGCAGACTGCACACATCCTGTGGAGGAACGGCTGTCAGACAACAACATGACAGCACGTTTGTGCCTGACAAGGAATCACAGTCCACTCCCAGTAACCACACAGTCTGGTGTCTGCTAAACTGGTGAAGTGATAAGGCTTTAACTTTTTGTAGAAGTTAAAGTTTGAAAGAGTGTTTTATTTTCCTCCACAGTATAAACAGAGTGCTTTGCTGTGATTGCTAATGAAGGAAAAACACACATACAACATTACATTGTGGATCAGGCGCATCATACTAATTGAATGTCTCTTCTCTGTACGCAGTTGTTGAGTAATTGAAGCCATTTATTGGAGACAGCACTATTTACTGTTTGCCAAACACACAAAGGTCCTTATCGGATTATGTGGAATTTGGTTCACAGGTACTTAAGCCATGAAAGCCACAAATACTTTCTTTTTATACATATTTCCTCCATAAATTGCCTGATTGCTTAAGGCACAGTATATCCTCACATTTGAAACAGTTCTTTTCTCACTTTAAAATTACTTGCAAAGTTTTCGTATTGATGACCACATCCAATGACTCCTTTTTGAACAAAAACTAAAGAAACCAAATTTCATACAATGTGTAAAAAAACATACACTTTGCCATTTAGGTATTATTTTTATGTGAGTATTATTAGCATTTGAAGAAGTTAAACACAGAACTTTTAGAAAGGGTTTCTTTTCCATTGTTATATAGTGAGCAATCTTTTTTCATAGTTTTTGCTTTTCTATTCTTATTGGAATGACTTTCAAGCTTTCCTCAACTTCTACAGAGAGGTACTGTGTAGCCAGCTACTTTTTCCGCTTCCTAATTTGTTCTTTTGATCATTAGCTGACTAGCATGTAAGGTCTTATTTTGTCATACACAGTACTATTCCTTTGAAAAATAAAGTGCTATGCATTATTTAACCATATGAGGATCTATAGAAGGAAAAAGAAAGAAAAGAAATAATAGCATCCACTCTTAACAGACACGCTTTCATGGAACTTTTTTTTATTTTTATTTTTTTTTCTTACTGTCGGTAGTTCAATCCTTCAAAAGTACTCGGCTATCCAAAGGTCTTTACAGCTTAGATGCTATATTCAATAATCCAGGTTTGTGCAGGTTCTTGAACCTGAGGGAGACCCACTTTCTCCCTGAAACCTTTTTCTCTCTGTACCTACAGCTCTGTTCATCCACTGTGCCTGCAGGGTCCCATTAGATGTGGAATTACCCCCACATCCTATGGTGGAATGGATTTCTGACAGCAAAAGGATAGTATCTCATTTATACAGTCGGTTTATTAGAAGTGCACAAGTCTATCAATGTCTGAGGTTTGGGATAGGGAGCTGGGAAAATCCGATGTGACACCTAACTGGAGTTGGGGGGTTGGGAAACATTATTTTCACCTAGAAACAAGACACATCATCGTATCTCTTATCCCTCAAATTAGTCCATAGATGTTACGTAACTCTGCTGAAATGTAAATTGTAATTAACGCGCTGTTTGCGGGTGCTAAATTCCATCATATTGGCTGTTGAACTCAAACTGGACTTAATGCTTTTTTTCTCCATTCTATGCCAATTTTAAAGTTTTCATTCATTACATAAACAGTGCTTATATATATTTTTTTTTTGAAAAAGTTGAATGTGAAAAAAAAAGATGAAGACAGAAAAAAAAGTGGGATGAAGACTAGTAGTTGTAGCTGGAAGAAACTGCAAAAGATCTTGCTGTGATTCCCCCCCCCCTTTCATCAATGGCAGGCGATTAATAGCCCAGCCATGTCTGATCCAGCCCTGAAAACAGCTGAAACAATGGAAACGTCTCAAGACAAATGCCCCCACACATCCATCATGACACTTCACCTCACACATAAAAGACATCAGCAGCCAAGTTTATCCGGCTGCAAAGACCCCGCGGTGCTGGGCTAAGGCCTTCTCAGGTCCAGAGATCTGTCCTCAGACAAGCAGAGGTGTATCGCTTGATGAGAAGTAAAAAGGTTTTCGGGGATTATTGGAGTCAGCACCTGCTGCACTTGCACAATGACTGTATAGACGCTGCGCCCCCGTCGTCAATCTTCATCCGCAACAGGGCTGCCTCAACAGCCAGTCAATCGGCATTCATAACCAAAACAAATGATCGCATCTCAGAATACTAGCTGCGTTTAAAAAGGAAGAAGGAGAAGGAGAAGCTGAAAAGATGGCTGGAGGGTCAAGGTGAATGGTGTAGGAGTATACACATATGTAACATGGTTTTCCTGTGTAGGTGGGGTGTTGGTGGATACCAGGCAGCAAAACACTTTGTTTTTTTTTTTTTTTTTCTTTTACTCAGGGAGAGTGATTTTTTTTCTTTTCTTTTGTTCTGTTAAAGTTATTATCATGTCATGTTTGAGACTGAAGTCATTTATTAACCAGGGCAGCTGGAGAAGATGTTAAATAGTTGATGAAGTCAAATCATCTTGCAAAATCAAATTGTTAATTGGTTAATTCTTGGCTAGACTTAAGCACTATATGGCATAGTTGTAAAACTCAGACAGTCCCCATGCATAGTTAAGCAGAAGTTAATACATTAATGGCATTAGAGTTAATAAGCATGAAACCAAGGAATTTCATGAATGATAAATAGTCTTATTTCTGTAATGGAAAGAACACATGTGAGTTTCAGCTAACTGAATAGTAAAAGAAAAAATCATTGCAGGCAAACCCAAAGATGGTCTGGGGAGCAGCCGTGTGAAGAGTTAAGCCTCAATTTGTATAGTTGCCTTAAATAAATACCAAAGACCTACAGGAAATACAGATTTTGCTCCAAGGTACTCAAGATAACACATCTGCGATTTATCCAGTACATGTTTTATTGTAAGAAACGATTTCATATTACACGGAACTCCATAAAGCATGCATAACATATGAGGAGCAAACATGAAGCTTTATGACAGCAGAGAATGATATACCACAATTATGTCATAGAGTGATGATGTCATAATAACAATGATGCTGCTGAATACATAGCTTCATCCGACCACAGGCGTGGCTTTAGCCACCTTTACTGAGCCTATCTAACACCACCACTTTGTGCACAAAAATCAACACCTTTTCCACTTCTTCACACCTGACAAGCCACTATTTGAGCCACTTTTCGTTGCATTTCCTTGTTGGGCTCACGGCGAATGCCTGTTGAGAGTGATAAAAGGCCAGTGAAGGCAGGTTGGGCACATGCTATTTACCGGATGATATTCAATCACAGGAGAAGGAACATCCTAGAGAAAGACAGAAGGAAAAAACCAGCTGATCCTGCACACGCCCACTGATCCCGGTACAGGCACTGTACCCTGCAGAAGTGAATCCATAATGTCTGCAGGAGACTGTAAAGTTTCAAAATGAACTGACTATGCAAGACTGAAATTGTGCAAAGAAAAGAAGAAAAAAAAACAAAACAAACAAAAAAAAATCACTTGCAGGCCATCAGAGGACTGGCTGTGTTACAGATGAGTGGTGAATAGTGGGGAAAAAATAATGCTTTAAATGGGTGTCAAGCTTGAAATGGCAAGAAGTAATGAGACTGCAAAGTTCTTGTGTAGGCATGCAGCCAACTTCATCATTAGGTGACAGAGAGAGAGAGAGGGAGAGAGAGAGTCGCTGAGATTCTCAGTGAGAATGAACATGAGAATGAAGACATGAAGGAGAGAGAGTCTGCCAGTTGAATGGGGCGTTCTCCAGACAGACAGAAGTGGGGAGTGTGAGGAGCTGACAGATTTAACTTAAAGGAGGAGATGCAGTTAACAGAGCCGTAAACAGGGACGTGGGTCTGAAGAAAATGCAAGCACGCATTGGGAAGAGAAGAGAAGAGAAGAGAAGACAGCGGAATTCCACAGTTGTTCCACGCACGCCTTGTCACAATGCAAACCTTGTCCAAGCAGGAAGTTGTCAGCGCTGCTGTGGTATTCCCAGCTGTTGTTTTGCCAAGTTCTTCATGCAGTTTATGGAATGTTACTCAGATGGATGGCAGCTAAGCTGTTTCACACTGCAAAGGTGAACAGCACTCTGACCCGCTAGGGCAGTTGAGGCGGTTGACCCTGGTCGCAGATAGTGTGTAAGACACTGTCTTTGCTTGCATGGACACACAAATACAGCTGGAAAAAAACTAAAATGTGACCAAGAAAAACATGAACTTACAGGACAAAACAATTATCAACACAAATTGATCTTCTCTGGTTTTGAAATATATCACTTGGAGAAAATATATTACTCCATTATCATAGATTGCTTCCCTCAGAGTGTCTTATACAGTGAATAGCACACTGCTGGAAGCATATGTGACCGAGCTAAGTGAGTATGGTGTGAACTCATTGCCAGTTCATCTCACAGCTATGGACACGGTGAAATTGTGTGGAAGTTGTTTGTTTCATTCATCACACACAATGTCTTTCTATTTGAAATCGTTATTTTTACTTTTTCCCCAACTTCAACCTGTCGCTTCAGAACAATGTTAGCAAGTAGAGGTAGCCACATCCTTATGAGGCTAACATTTTGCTCTGGCAAGAGCAATATTGTAACAAGTGTTGAAAGTATGTCCTTCACTTCACCTTAGATGGTTAAGACTGTATGGAAAGTATCAATGGGTACTTGGCAAATTCTTTGTTGTTGTTGCTGTTGTTTCAGAGAAAATAAATTAAAATGTGCCTAAAGAAACTGTGAACAACCAATAACAGCAACCACAAAGCGCAGTTTCACAGCCATTTTTTTTTCAGCTTGTGACCCTCCTTGTGGTCAGCTGTGTTGCCATCACAGCCACACTGCCTCCAGCTGGATGCCATGGCAACAATCTTCCCTGCCTGCAAACCTGGGAAAAACAGACTACTGATTTACAAAAGGTTCCCACAGAGACAGACAAACATGTGTTGCATTAACATTTCAGTAATATCAACAACAGCCATATTTAAGTGAAACTAGAAGATCCTGTCAACATAGCAACTGGTTTAACTGTAAATATATTCCATAAATTCAAACTGGGTCCGTTCAAGTAGTACCGTGTTTTCTGTAAGGAAAGCGGTGGGAACCAGCTTCACACGCCATTATCCTGGTGGGGCGCACCATTAAAGACTGCAAGTTAAGCTTGCCATACATGCTCAGACAGCCATTACAACCTTATGTCCACAATGAATTATGATAATTCAACAAGCGGAAGTCTATTGAATGAGCCGCTGAGGGTGCTGTTACTATGAAAGACTTTAGAGGCCGTGAATTCCACCATGCGTTTGTGCTCGTTGTTCTTATTGTTACAGGATATTTTGCTAGTGGCTATTCGCTGCTTGTTTTTGCCACGAGGCTAGGTTGTGAACGGGTAGCAGGATCTGGGGATACATAGATATCTCTGTCTAAAACTATACAGCGTAAATGCTGGCAGTACGAACAAGGTGAACTCTGAACGCACAATTTTGAAACCACAACATACATCAGTATGGGAAGAGCTGCTTAGTATTTTTAATATTGCAGGTTGTTAGCATAAATGCAACCCTTCTTGCACAGGACATAGGTTAATTCGCCCGTAGATGGGAGTTTAGAGTTATAGGACATGGTCTCTTTTTTTAATTTATTTCTGTTGAAGTATATACACATTGTTCAAACTTCCAGTAATTGAAGACCTGGGTTGGGAGACCTGGGAGTTGGGATTTGGCAACAGAGCTTGAACTCAGCCATATGGAGGTAAAACAGTGAACAACATTTTTTTACCATTTAAACTTTTACATGAGCTGCGTTGTCATGTACTAGGACAACTAGCAGCTAGCTAACTAAAACAATCTGAACCCTTGGGCAAGGTTCTTAACCTGCAGCTGCATCAGTAAATATCCAGCGGTGTTAAATGGATAACATGTAAAACTGTAACCTATGTAGGTCGTTCTAGATAACAGCATCTGCTAAAACGTCAATAATGCAACACCTGGTTTTGTGGGAAGTAAAAATTCTGCAAACAGTACATCAATCCACCACATCTGGGTTATAGAGCAAGTGACCTGAATTATCTGTGCAATATTGTGTTCACTGACATTTGATTAATGGTATTTGTTTTTGATGCTGCCTGTGTATATGTCATGGTATGGGGAAAACAAACACAAAAACATCAGTATATTTTCCAATGTATACAAGATCTTCTTTAAACTATTACAGTCCGATGAACAATGTACCTCTGCGGGGGGGGTGAATACTCATTTATATTACTGATATCATAAAGGTATTAATGCCATTTTAATTCTATTACATTGCGCAGACTTGATCAATTTGGAGCAAATTGGTTATTAATTGGCCAAGCACAAGAAGAACGTCAGAGTCATCTCCTTTGCCATTTCCTCACAGAATCAGTCTTTCCAGTGCTAGCAATTTGTCTTATCCTCACTGCAGTAATGTGAATGTATGATTAATTAGGAACAGATTAGTTTTAAGGCCGGGATGTAGACCATTTTTCAAATGATTATTGAATTAACATGAATATGAATCAATTATCCATTTTAAAACACGCCAGGCAGTGTGGCTATATGATTTGGCTTTCCCATCTCTTCAGTAGCACTGAGCAGGTGCCTGCGGACTTTTTTTTGGTTAGGGGTGACCAAAAAAAAAAGAAGAATGAATAAATAATAGCTTGACCTGTGACACACTGCTACCTCGGTGAGAAGCAAATTTATCACGGCTCTGTACGCCTATCCGCTCATAGTTTCTCCGCTATTTCTGCTGTGCAGGTGACCTCAAACTCTGGGAAAAACCTGTGCAATTTATTCCATGCACCAGTTGCAATCAGTCTGCCGCACGTTTGTGCTGCTGCATGTGGCATTTTCAGATGAGAACGGTGCCGGAATTATAATTGTTTCCAAAGTGTGTGTGTGTGTGTGTGTGTGTGTGTGTGTGTGTGTGTGTTCGCGTGTTGCCATGGAAACGCGTTGCGTTGAAAGGAGTATGAATTTGTGCTTGATATGCTCTGATTCCTTATCTTTATCTTATTCAAGTTGGAGAACCACTGTATATCAAAAAGCATGGTTACACTGCACAAAAAAAAAAAAAAATCACTGCAGCAGAAATCGGGAAAACGCTTTTTTTCTAGCAAAGCTGATGTAATCATTTTCTGTAATCATAGTCATATCACAGTCCAACAATTTAGAGCTGTGATTTTCCTGGTTTTAATATTCTCAGATCCAAAATGTACGTCACAGACTCCTCTCCTTCTTGTATTATTTAATCCCATCCAAAGCAACTATTTGCATGATATCCATGTCTGTCCTTGTTACTGAAATTGCTCTTGGTGTTTCAACTTTGCTTTCCCTGCGAGCTGCTTCTTTGAAGCGAACGTTGTTCTCATCCATCTGTCTGTGAATACGAAATGACGATTATGTAACCATTAACATAAAATTAGAGTAACATCACTCAAACCTCAAGTTATTATAATAGACCGCGCTCGACATAACGTGCCATTTACAATATGTCTCTGTCCTTTTCATGGCACTCGGCTGTGATCTTATGACAACAAAATGCTTATTTTAGGTAATTCAATCCTTTGAAGAGGCTTCAGTGCTCTATAATTCTTAGGAAAGTGCTGCTGTGCAGAAATTTGCCCACTTATAATGAATCACAAAAAGTAGGGAATTGGATTTAATATATAAATGTATGGGGTTTTTTGGAGGGGGGATTAAAATGCCTTACTGTTTAAGAGTGTACCATTTAAGGGTTCTGACCTCCAGTGGAAATCTCTGTTCTGTTGAACTGAGTAACTCAAAGCTTTGCCTCAACTGAGAATTCAAATTTGTTAAATTTTTTTTACCATTCTGTGCCGTGCCAAATGAAACCCTTTATTTCTTCCATTACGCCTTCATTTCAGAAGCAGAGCGTAGTAGTGCCAGCTATTACTTATTGTAAGTTGCTAAAAGCCTTTCCATTACTGCATGCTGGATGGGGGTTTTATTTGGGGGGTTTTTTTGTGTGTGTGTGCGTGTGTTTTTTTTTTCAGGACAGTAGTGAAGAAATCCTTTAATAGGGCTGGCCCAGGTTGCAGTAGGAAAGGTTGTAGGTAGGAAACCCAATTACCTCACCTCTGAAACTCACCCAAAGAGATTTTCTCTCATCATTTCATGTAGCGTAAAGGTTACCTTTGATTATCTTCTTGTCCAATGCTGTGCCTCCCCTCTGCCAGTGAGCCAAGGGATTGTCGGATACCGACGCAAGGTCAAATCAAACTGTCCTGAGACTAACTTGATTGACTTCATTACACGAGATGTTCTTGTCTTTCAAATAAAAAATTACTTGCATTATCAATCGACTTCAAGTTCTGGATCAAATATATATAACATTCGCATACTTAATCACAGTTAAGGAGAAGAAGTACTCTTGTGCATAAGGATGATATTTATTTTCTCATCGCCTTGTTTCAAGGATAAATGGAAACACCAAAATGAAGTTTGTCTTATTACGCTGCAGTAGATGAGGATGCTTATATTACTGGCAATGGTCCATTTTTCAAATTACACACTGACATTTCAAAATGGGAGTGGTACAAAGTAAACATTAAGAATGTATGTATGGTTTTGTTCATCTTTCAAAAAATAATTATAAAAAGGGGGAACATTTGAAAATCACGAATATGAGTTAATGTTTATTAGTATTGTTTTAATACTATTCAGGAAAAAGACTTGCATTTTTCAGGTATTTTAACATCTTTGTTAAAGGCAAAATGATCCAAAGTGTATGCAATGGGAGAGTTGGTAGAGAGGGCTTAAAACATGACCACAGCACCATGCTTGGCACTGTTCAACTTTTCATATTTGCCTCTTGTCCTTTGACTCTCTTGCCAGAACCGGTTTATGCTCTTCAACCATTCAGTAAGTACACGGGTTCTCTTTGCATGTGTTGACCAGTGTTGTGCATGAATGCGTTAAAAGAGCGCGTTCATTGGTGAACTTGAATGTATTCATTTGCAATTAAAGAACCTAAACTCGAGCTTGTGCAGGTTTGTGCGAGATTCGGACTCCTTGGGTGTGTTAAAGTTACTGCTTGATGAATAAACACGGACGGCGTTATCCCATATTTGAGACATTATTATTCGTGCAACTCATCAGACAGACAGCTCGACAGCCCGCAACCAACAGCCCATATCCCGCGTAACAATCACTGCCCATGTAGATGTACGCATAAAATAGTCCCTGGAGCAGCTCATTTGAAGAAGTGAAGAAATGAACAGGGACTGTGAACTTGTACAAAATTCAAAATTGTGAACTATGAACATGAACTTGTTCATTTTAATCTGCGTGAACTGAACTTTGAGATAGCTCTTGTGAAGCGTGAACTTGCACAACCCGGCACTGTGCCTCAGCGAGACATACCGCAGGAACAGACACTATCTACAAATTAATTACCACTTGTGTGTGGGGCATTGTTCACAGCACAGGGAAAAAACTCTTATATACCACCTCACTGCCAGTCCAAACTGATACAGCGAATGGGCAGAGCTAGGCCCAAGCTCCATATCCACCTGCTGCCTCTATGGGAAAGACAGTGCTACTGCAAGACTGACAGGGTGGATAGACATGTAGGTTATCATGTACATGTGGCTAAGCAAAACGTAGCGGGGGGGGGGGGGGGGGCAGCTAACACGATGCCAGAGGCACTAATCTCTGGTTAAAAGCATTCCTTTCAGAAGCGAATATGAAGAGAAGGGACAGGGTATCAGAACTCAACCTTAACACTGCTGGTTATGAGGTAGCTTTATCATCTATTTTCCATTTACCTTTGTGTAGGAAATATCATCATAAGACCTAGGCTGTTAACCGAGGGTGTAATGCTGCAATAAAATAAATGAATAAATTTTCCTGCGTTTCAGGGAAACAAATTCACATTGCATTTAGCCTTTGCTGATAATGTCATTTCTATCTGCCAGTGAAAAGGAGAAGTTTCCGTGTTTTTGATTCAAAAAAGAAAAGTGGGCGAAACAAAAAAGTATACTAAATCAGACACCCTGCCTCAGCTCTTCAGCGCTCACTTCAAACTTTCCCTCAACCTCCCTGTTAATACATGTGCAACCCGCGCAATAAATGCACATTGTTTCCAAGGACCAACAGTCTTTGCGCATCTTCTTATTACAGACACAGAGACTTGAAAGGAAGCCAAGTCTCTCACGATGGCCTTTAAATCCCACGGGAAATCATAGCTCTTTATGAAATCATATCAGCTGAATGGCCCAACATGGGCCGCACAAATAGACAGCTGTACTTTGCCTGTATGAATTCCTTTTATCGGCCTCCAGCAGATTAAAGATAAAAACCTTGAAAGTGAAGTTGCAAGAATTACTCCATGCATTATGGATGACGGCTCGTTATTTTCTCACCATCTTGTTTTAAGGATAAATGGAAACATCAAAGCGGGCTTTGTCTTATTACAACGCAATAAATGAAGACGGTTATTACTGGTAGCGGTCCATTTTTTCAAATTATACACTGACATTTTAAAATGCGAGCAGTAGAAAGAAAAGACACTTCTTACATTAATAATCTATCTGCAGAAAAATAATTATAAAAAAGGGGAAAATCTACAAACACTCTTCACTTGTTAATATTTAATTCAAACTGTTTTACTATTTAGAAAAACTAAATGTTGTACTTTCTAAGTATTTGAAAACAATTATATTAAATCCAGATTGTGCCATTATTTTTCTGTTGGAGGTCTGCTTTGGATGTGTTCCCACCTTTTAGTCTTTAAATGTATGCGTCACTACTTGGCATACACATAGTTAGGCACTGCAACGGCAGAAGCACAACCAGAGAAATTCTTTTGATCGTTGCGCCTCTTGTTTTTAAGAATACGCCAAGATGACAGCACAACCCACCTCCGTGAGAAATCAAAAGCTTAGAAGCACAGCCGACGTAACATTATTTTGCTATAACATTGTGTTCCCGCGGTACACTAGCACTGGATAACCATCAGTGGCAAACAGAATGTGTTGCGACATGCAGGGTGACTGCTTCTTTTGTGTGAATCATTTATTTTAAAGATTAAGGCATGGCTTTGTTTTAATTCTGAGAGCAGACATCTGAGATACCGGTGCGTACTTAGACCTGGATCTCTCACTTTCTCAAGAACAAAAAAAATGAGTGAAAGCAAAAAAAAAAAACCACAAATAGCCATTTTTCCACATCTGAGAAGCACAGAAAATGAAGATGCTTCCTGTCTCTGAAAGACAAAGGGAAATGTATGCTTGCCATTTTCTCCTCGGGACTGGATTATTGTCTGACTGCCTGGCAGCACACAGTGATTTTTTTTTCAGCTCTCCAATTAGCCTAGAACAATGCTGCAAGGGTCTTTTTTTAAAGAGGAAATTCTGACCACACTTCACCTGTCCCAGCACCTCTTCACTGACTTTCCCATTAAACACTGAGCACAACCTGAAATTCGGCTTCTTCCCTCTACAAAGGCACTAAATGGACAAAGCACTGTCATACCTGAGTGATCTCATTATTCCTGCTGGTCACAGGCAGCTGGCTTCCCGCTCATCCCAAAAATTTCAAAAGCTGAAACAGGCGCCAGGGCATTTTTTTTTTTCTTTTGCTCCAGGGCCCCAGGAATTATGGAGTGACATTTTTCTCCCCGTGTGTGGAATTCAGATACAGTGTATAAAAGCAGATTGATTAAAAAACCCTTCTCTTTTAGCCTCTCTGATGACTGAAGTGTGGACCTTTTCACACATTGCTATGCTGAGGTGTCCTCCTCACACCTTGGCATGGGCTCTTGGTGCTGTAATGCTAGCACACCCCTTCTATCAAACACCTCCTACACACAGGCCTATGGACTCCTCTCACCTCCGTCCCACGCAGGTATGCCCTCCGGAAGCCATACTCTCCACTTTAATGTGTGCTTTGCTGTACATCCAAGCAAGGAGACACAACTCTGATCTACAGTGTATCATCTGCCAGCCTTCACTGCTTCAACTGTTAATGCTTCCCTCTATTATATTCCAAAATAGATAAAACCTCAAGTACAAATATCGATAATCCCTGCTTTTCGCTGGGGGTCAGAGAGGATATTTTTCCTCTTTATTATTAACACTTCAGAGAGGTGTGTGTGGGCGTGTGTGTGTGTTTGTGTGTGTGTGTGTGTGTGTATGTGTGCGCTTGTGCGCGCGTGTGTGTATATTCTCCCCATCAAGATTATGTCACACATAACTGTAAGCTTAGGGCACCTCTTTGCAGAGTTGGGGTCATTTTCATTTCAGTTCAGTCAATGCAGGGAATGAACTGAAATTACATTCATGAACTGAAAATCGTCCATCTGCTTTATGATAAGATTTCAGTTAATGAACTCAATTTTAATTACCTTCTTGAATTGACTGAATTGAAATGGAACGGACCCCAACTCTACCTCTTTGTCTCTAATCGAGCATAGCATGTTTTTTTTTTTTTTGATTGAAGAATCATGGTTATTGCTTTAAATGATGTCCCCTCAGATGTGTTCATACAGACTGCACTCTGTGATAGCTCCATAGCCGAAAAGCACTATGTCAAATAATATTTGACGTGCCTTCTTACCCTAATGCCTCCTCTCTTCAGCTGTGTAATGAACTGCTCATCTCTGACAGAGAAGATTGCCTGCTGGTCTACGCCCACCGCACAATGATGTCCATTTTCCACCTGTGTAGTCAGGCGGAGAACAAACACGGGCACGATCACGCTGTGAATCGCAAAGGTAAAACAACGGCAAGACGACAGAAACAGGAGCTTCTGTCACGCCATTCTGATCTTACGTTCACAAGGTCGCTTCATTGCCACAAGCTTCTGCAGGTTACTGCAGCCCGGCGTCACAAGACAAAACACTTCCAGGCTTAACACAGCTCTTTGTTTTTTTATGCAAAGCTATTTTTTGTGCACTGCTGAGACATTGATACCATTCAGACCGGTCCGCTGGGTTGTAATTCACTTAAAACCGAGAAAATCGGTGGAATCTGCCTAGTTAAAAGTCATATTCCAAGGCAACCTTTAAACAATGAGGACCGCTTGTTGTCTCCGCCCGACGAATGTCCTTTCGCGAAACTGCGTTCTTTTCAGGCCGAATCTTCGCGCTGAATAATCATAGAAAGAGCATGCTAATTATAGTGAGAGGCCAGCGATGCGCATTCAAACACATTACAATGGAAACATATTTTTCTGGGATCAGAGAGTTACAATAGACAGTGAGCAGATGATGCATTGCTCCTTTAACAATGACAAGACACTGTTATTGTTGTTATTTAGAAAGCCTCTGTCCCGGGCCCTCCCTCCGTATAACCTAGCAGGGTCTGGGAAAAGGTTAATGGAATGGAGGCTTTAATTGTATAACCATGCTGTGTGAACTTTAAAGTGCCTGGTAAAAGCCTTGAGGCAACCGAAAAAAAATCGCCATTCAGTCCCTTTGCCTTCATGTATGGCGATAACCGTGAGATCACGGCCTAATGTACTTTTCCCTTTTATGTGTTCAGATTTTATTTTTGAAATGAACGGGAAACAAAATTAATTGAAAATCTCTCCGTTGTGAGCAGTGGCACAGGAAAGCTGACAGGACGCGTGGCCTCCGCGGCACCGGGACTGATTTAACCCTTCAAGGGAAGCTGTTTGCGATATTCACTGCGTTGTGGCTCTCACGGCATCCAGCAGACCTTTGCGTTTTGCCACTGAAAGAGCCCGCGGGACATGCATCTCAGTGGACTATAGGTTTCTGTGTTATGATCTCAGCCTGCATTGTCAGCATCATTGAAACGCGAAAGCATCAGTCTTCAGCTGCAACATCGTTAGCCAGGATTTACGGCACCTACATGATCTGTTTCCGCTTGATTTTTGGCTCAAGCTCATTCCGCTCTCCTGCAGGGCTTTGTTCCAGAGTTCGTTTTGGCCGTTTGTCTACGGGAAGGTCTGCATGGGAGATAAAGCCCATGTATGCATGGAGCTGTGTAAAATCCTGCATGTAGCTGGTCTAAGAAGTGAGACAGAGACTATCAGCAGCTGCAGCCATCTCTCCAAATAGGACCAACGCTGTCCAGGGTCCTGGAGCACTCCTGTGAATGACGCTGGCGCTGTCCATGGTCCTGGAGCACACAAAGCCAGTGCTGTCCATGGTCTGGAGCACAGAAGGGCAGGGCTGTCCATGGTCCTGAGATGCTCACAACCTCAGCATTTGGGTCTTTTGGGTGTTAATATTGCTTTCAAGCAAATACCTGAAAGAATGAGCTCCTCTACTTCACACAAGTTGTAATTCATTGTGCATTGATCTTAACTTTATTTCATTATTATTATTTTTTTCTCAAAACCAGTGAGAACACCAAGTGTCATGCTTAATGTTAACTCTTTGTCATTCTTAACGAAATTGCCATCACTTATATATTATCAATAGCAAGACTGATAAACATCTGTGTGGCTCATCATGTATTAGATTCTGTGATAAACCAGTTCAACAGATAGCAGCTAGTTCCTGTACAATTTCTTGTACACATGTTGGGTACTTGCATATACTGTAATGGGGTTTCTGTGAGACTGGGTGATGCACTATACTGTTATACTCCATGGTCAAAATCTCTTGTCAAAGAATACAATATGACTGGTAACATAGCACAAAGTCTTTATGTATTTTACAGGCTTTAATCATTTGACATTAATTAGTAATGCAAGTGATTTCAACTTTTTTTATCCTTGCATTAGGAGGATAGGCGGCCCACTCTCACTGAGGCCCATGCACAAGCACTCTTTATTCTTTTCTGTACTGATATTATAATCCTTTGCCTAATGATCTACTGAAAGGGACATAATGACATGCATATTTTAAACTCCAATGTAGTATCAAATATTTTACATTCAGAATCTGTGCTCTGTATTTAATCTACTGCTGTGCATTGCTTAATTAGTAGTAAATAAAGCACCCAGTGGATGTTATGTGGTTAATGGATAATGAAAAAAAGAACAGTAATTGTCCATTAGAAAGAGATGTAAAAGAAAGGAGACCATTGCCCACCAATTTCCTACCCAGTCTTTTCCCATGCACTTCAGACATAAATGCTTCTAATTAACTCACTTCCTCTAACATTTTTTTTCTCTGTCAGCTGGAAATAGATCTTTATTGTTCAGAGCAGACGTATTTTTCTTTTGCCATTACTCTAAACCAAGGAGGGACAGATTTTTTTAAAAAATTTGTGTTTCATACCCCATGGTGTTGGTGGTGGTGGTGGTGGTGTTGGGTGGGGGCTGGAGGGTGTGGGTCGGTTGGGAGGGGTTCATGTGGGAAATTTACATTTACATTTATTTATTTAGCAGACACTTTTATCCAAAGCGACTTACAAAAGTGCATACAGTAAGTGCATACAGAAATTGTAAAGCATTATGCATCATACAACATCTCTCACAAATAAAGCTTTTTTTTTCATTTTTCTGTAAGATTACTGACACTTTGCTAATGATACAATGAGAACAAATACAAAACAAGGGAGAGGTAGAGGAGCCAGATAGTTCATCATGTAATCATTCTAATAATTCTAATAATTAATTACTGATGTAGGCATTTACGAGATAAGAGGTTGCTTCTTTAATTAATACGATCATCTGAACAAATAATAGAATGTATTAACACACATTGTTAAAACTTTCAGAAGTTTAGTCATTACAGATACATTCTGACCTGCTAAGTCTAGAGTGGTGTCCATTGGTGTACCCAAATCATATTCTCCACAAAATGTAGGTCTGGAGGTAAGAGAATGGTACAGGTCTGAAGGTCTCTGTACATGTACTCTGTAGTTAGCACAGCGAGCTGGCTAACTTCTTTCTCCTAAACAGGACAGATTGTAGCAGCAGGTTACGTCACATGCTGCAGTACATTCAGAAAGCATGTTCACTTTTGTAAAGGTCCCACTGGAGTTGGAGTTATGACCTGGGATGAGTGAACCAAAAGTGAAACACTGACCTTGAATAGAAAAAAATGACCCAGCGCTCAATTCTAAACCCTGCTCTCATCTGTAGCTTTTCTTTTGGCTTCTAATTGCCGGTGCTTTCCTGACAAAAACATATCTGGAGTCCCAGATTCACATTTGACAGGTAGCTGGACAACGGGGTGACTATGGGGCAACTGACAGGTTTTAATCCACTTTCAGCTACATGTCCTCACTGTGTCAGGGTGCAGATCTTTAAGTGTGAGTTTTGCTAAAAATGATTTAGGGTCCTTAACGACTGTCAGGGTTAAAAGAACTGGGCATTTTCTTTTCAGCATTTCTGGTATGAGAATTTAAGTTAAAGGTTCTGCACTGGCTGAGTGGCAGTCTGATTGTTCAGCTAAAAGTCAGTAGGTCTGACCATCCAACATCATGGGGACCTAACCTGTACTTAAGCTATGGTCCATCATTCATATGATGAAAAAAAACTTTATAAATCACACTTGATATTTTTCTAAAATCCTAAACATATTCACACAAGCAGATACAAACAGTTTTCATTGTTTTGTATAATTCCCAAGAGCACTCACTCACATCTAATACCCTTTCCTCTTACCCTCTGATGTCATGTGGTTCCGGACTGTTCACCCATTTGGAATAATATCGAATCATTATAAGAAGTGCAGCTAGGGGTCGCGATGGTGAAGCTGATTTGTCCCTGTTCACAAGGGCTGCCTCCCGTGTGTGTGTGTGTGTGTGTGTGTGTGTGTGAGCGGTAGAGCAACATGATAACAGAGCCATGGACACATGCTCAGTCATTACCCACCTCTCTCATCACTCTGTCCTGTTGTCTGATTTATGCTGCTGACAAGGCAGTCCTCATTTCCATCAACCTTGCCATCATTTAATGTATGACAACTGTACATCATTTACACACTGTTTAAATTAGTCATGTGAATGTTTGAAACATTGAATTGAAACAGAATATACACAATTGTTTTACAACGTTTACGAAACGAGATGCACATATTCTGTATACATTTTTGCACAGAACCATTTAAAATGTATAAAATATTTACTACATGATACAAACAGTCACCAAATGTTGATACAGAGAAACAATACAACTTTTTTTATTCATCTGACATGCATAAATTTGATACAGCAAACAGATTATTTAGAGTTAATATAACATGTCAGGAAGGTGGGTAAAAAAATCAAACAAACTTGTTTTGGTAAAACTGAAGAATAAAAAAGTAATATTTATTTTGAATGTGGAGAGAAATGTAGGTTGAAATAAACACTCTGTGCATTTCAGTTGCCTTGCATTAGTTTACGTGTACCTGTAGACATTCAACAGAAGTGCAAATGGCCATTTAGAACAGCTTGATGCTAAGACAGCGTGGGCTAAGTACACTTGAACACAGCCATTGAGATTATGGCATGTGCTGTTGACGCTTTTACCACAGTTATGTAACCGTGTCTCAGACCAGATCAGCTGGTCTGAAGCAACATGGAACACATCTGGAGAAACTGCAGAGAAACTACTTAATATGACATAGGGCCACGGTATGTTCGCTTTCCTTAACAAAAAGAATTGGAACAAATATATAAAAATAATAAATCCTGGAAAATAAAGTCAGATGGCACCAATGCTCAATTATTCATAAGCTAATAGGGGAAATGGTTTTTGCTTTGCAAATGAACCACACAGGGAGGCTTCATATTTTTCACAAAAAAAACTGTTCTCATCCAGAAATAATTTGTACATTTGAACATTTTGCCATTAGAATTATGAAAGAAATCTTGTTTGAGCAGAACCACTGCAAGCACAGTATGACATTATAATAGAATGTGATTTATAAACGTCTCATTCCAATTTTCTTTCTTTTTTTCTTGTGTTTAACTTTCCCAAATTGCTTTTGAAATGTAATTAGTGTGTTGGGGCATGGTTTTGAATAGTAATTCATTTCCTAAACAATTTATTATAAAATAAGTGGTTATTAACTTAGATGCATGATATGAAACAATTAGAGTCCCTTTGGCTTGTTAGAAAGGCAAATAGTGACCTAGTGTGCAAAATGACAAATCCTGAAATATTATTGTAACCCTGCACTTTTAGACTTACAGATCAAGAACATTTTTAGACCCTCATTCTTCTGTTATCCGTTATAATCATAGTTCCTATCAAATTTGACTCTTCCTCTGTTCATTTGAATATGCATGTGTGTATTCATTTAAAACTAAAAGCTACACTTTTCTCTCTAGAACGTTTTATTTTCATTAGGACACAGCCTATGGTCCTTGGTAAAATGGCTGCCTTGAACGACAAACCCGATTGAAAAGAAATATAAGCAGATGGAGACAGATCAGGGTCGTAATGATGAAAAAGATTAGAATGAAACAGCTCGTGCTTCTTATCAAGGACAGACAAGGAATTAACAATTTAAGCTGAAACGAAACCTACCAGAATTAATGTTCCTGCAAGGTTGCCTCAAGGTGAACGGCTTGCACGTCACCAGCACGGCATCATTCAATATTACTGACTTTCCATGCGTTTTGAGTTTGCTAACCTGGCATATCACTCTGGTCCACGCTCCACCATGCACTGTCACTGATTCCTGAATGTAAAAATGACTTACAGGTCCATGTTCTCCCAATGACACACACGACCTGATTTCCAAGGTCTGAATGCAAACGGTGATTGTCAGTGCTGTCGTTTGATGCTAACCTGTAAGGTCAGGAACTGTGCTAAAATTTAGTGCATACTACTTTGAATTCCAATGATTACATTGCATATCATTACATGCACTTAGAAGTCGCTCTTATCCAGAGCAACTTCTCAGCACAAGAGGACAGCAGTGTGTCCATCCAGATTAAATGAGCATCAGTGTCAGACCAGGCTAATAACACTCCCAGACCAGTGAGTGTGAGCACAACACCATTCAAGTCCTACCACAAGTTAATTTGTGCTAATCAGAAACTAGACAGCCTAGAAAACTAACCGAAATCAAATACATACACTGCCATATATCACACAGTCACTAGAAGCTAAAGGGGCTGGATGCCCCTTTACCCCAAAAGGGAAAGAAAATGACTAAATATATTCAAAAGCTTCAGCAATTACCTTTAAGATGTATGAACTGTAGGTGTAACAGACACAACCATACCTAACTAAAGCTATAATATTTCCATAACATTTGAAGTATGATTCAGTCATGAATCATAGCGCTCTCAACTAAATTCTAACCAATAAAAAACAGCACATATTTATTATTGACCTAATGAAATAAATCAGTGATACAGATGGATGATATTTAACAATTAAGGTTAAAAGATGAGTGTTGCGTGTATATTTATGTTCCCGGTACAACAGGATCTGCAGGGGATTGAAAACCAGCCCACACAGCCTTGAGAGTTCAGCCCAGGATATTGAGCACTTGTGCTTATTCTCACTGCATAGAGCAGGTTCCCGGCCTCTTGGCAGGGTCCAAATGAAATCCTTGAGCAGGAGGTCCAGTTAATTATAAAGTACATCAGCCAGGGCGAAGAAAACAGCAGATTTACCACACCAGTCTGCTGAAAAATTGAGAAAGCGAGCTCATTTGGATGGTATCCTTGCTGTCAGGGCTGGCAAGCAACAGGAAGTCCGGAGTTATTCGACCGCAGCGCTGACGTCATACTCCCTGCATGGTGAGGAGAAACATAACGTTAAAATCGCACATCTCTCAGCGCTTTGGGGAATTCGGTTCTGCAATGACTTACGCCGCCTCAGTTAAATTTCATAGTTTTCTCCTTCCTCATGCGTAAGTTCAATAAACTGATTAAATGCTTAGAAAAAGCTAAGTATATCAATCTGCTACATCTAACTAGTTGTTGTCTGACTGCCCCAGCCACTAATTTCACTTCACCATATCTTTGGTGGTCTCTAAACCAGGGTGTTTGGGTATCACTTCACTTGAATTGTGTGTCATATTGCCTGCATAACACTGTCATAAGAGTGATGGCATAAGACTGACATAATATCTGCGGTATCAGACATTAATCTGTTATAAAACCTGACTTTCATTTGGCTGGTAAAGAGGACACACCCGTGTCCAAAAAATATAAGAATAAGAAGCAGAGTAAAGGACATGTGCACCATAAAGGCACACAAGCAGACCCACCTTTCTGTCAGACAGCCTTTCTTTTTTATGACTTCAGCTATTATGACATTGTGACATAACATCTTTCTGTGAGAGGTTTTATAACAGGTTTTCCTTCAATACCACAGCTATTATGCCCGTTGACATAGATTGTCATGACATGTTATGTCTTGTCTTACATTATTCTCATGAAAGTGTTATGCAGGCATTTTGATGTACAATTCAAGGAAAATGTTAGCAAGGAAAACGTTGCCCAGAATTGGAACTACTACAGCATCTCTGTGGCTTCACCACAGCACAACCCAGGGCCTTCGCATATCAAGCATATCCACACACAGATTTGTTCACAAGTTTTGGTATAGGTACACCTCCACAGATAATGGATGTCTTGTATTCAGTTTCAGATTAAGCACTTCATATATCCCGAGTCCCTCTGTTGAATCCAGAATAAAAGTCAGTGTAATATAACATACTTGTCACGACGCTATGGAAATATTTCGCAGCTCCTGAGACGTTTGTTTCTCTCTGAGAATTCTGAGTAATTCAGTTCCTTTTGTTTTCTCTGTTGGTGCATCACATTTCACTGTGGGGATAACACAGAACCACATCACAGCTGAAGCCGTCTAATCCCCATATATGTCTAATTGGAGGTGGTTCTTCCGCAGAATGTTACACTTGCCCATGAGGGCAATTTCAAAACAGCTGGGATTTAGCTACAATTACCACGGTGAAACTCCCATACGCCAGTTTGATAAATTCCACATATGGAAATGCTTTCTGGGCTAAAGGACGCATTTCGTAGTAATCCTATGCGCCTTTGATAAATGATACCCCCATTGCATAATTGCTCCCATTGTATTTGCACGCAACTCCAAACCGCAAATGCGCCACAAGCCGCTAGGGATGAAAACGCGGAGGCCGAGCTGGTGAGCTGTATTTTGGCAGATGGCTTGAAAGTGCATTGTTCGTTTTGGACTGTTTTGAGAAACCCATTTGTGAATAGACCTGGACAGGGAAAAAAAAAAAACTGCCATTGTGGTTCAGTCCCTGAACCCCTGTTCCTGAGGTGGTTACTTTTTTTTTTTCTTTTTTTTTTTTTTCTGTAAGAAAGTACAGTTACAAAAATCAGGGTCTCTGTAAAAAAAGAAGACATTGTCAAGTATTGAGTGCCAAAAAAGGTTTATTTATGTACTTCTTTTTCTTTTTTCTTCACTGTAAGTGCTATATGCTTTTTATGTGCTCTTTGTTGTTTTAGTCCTGACCAATTTTTACCATGTTTTACCATATTTACCATGTTAAGTACTAGAAGGTCATACTTTTGTGTTTCACTTTAATGCAAAAAAACACCCTCATGTTCATAAACTAGATTTTCACACTGAAGATGCACCCTAAAGCACTCCTGCACAGTGGACGTGACGGACACTGACCGTTACGGTAGGCAAAAGGCATGCGTCTGCCTCACGCTGCAGAGACCGCGCCGTGCACATCTGCACCGCCGCATCCGCTGCGCTGTGCGTTCTTCCCCGCCCCTCAGGTGTGCGCGTTCACGCAGGTGTGCAAAGAGGAGCACGAGGGCCTGCGGAATTTCTGCACTGTCATCACCGCCTGCGTGAGGTGGCACGCAGCCGCGCGGTTATACAACATGCGGAGAAATCCACCGCGAACGCCACTTTACTCGGAGCCTGCCTTGATTTGCCCCACTTTTATCTGATCGGATTCCGAATTAATTAATTCCGAAGCGGTTGCCATGGAAACGGGGTATCTTTCTCTCCACCCCGCCCCCTCACCTTAAAAATCCACGTAGGATCAAGGTAGTTCCTACGGCTTTGTTGAGCCAACATTTGTGAGACATATTCTGTACATGATAGGACAATACAGTGCAAATATGCAAAACAGACTGCATCTTTCCGGTTCAGAAAATGTATTCACTGCTCAGACTTTCCTTTTTATTAATTTGGTTAATGCAGATGACATTTTTGGAGGGATGTTTTAATTAGTTTTGCTATATTATTCAGAGCTTCCCCATAAAAATAAATAATAAATAAGTATTTGCATGTGGGCTTTGAATTTTATGCAAGTTACACTTTGTTTAGTAGACTTAACAGTACTATGCAGGGGTTGCCAGGCAACGCCGGCCTCGCTCATAGGTTGGAGATTAATTTTAAGAAATTACTTTCGTATTATTATTCAGACCTGCTTCTGGTACCCCCACAATTCAACTCTGTCTCTTCGAGTCAGTTTATTATTAAGTACGTTTGAACAAAAGACAATGGCTGTTCACATTGGCAGATCTACAAACTGATTAATTAAAAAGAAAAAAAAATAGGCTGAGATAAAATGTTTGATAGCATTTAAACTGCTTGCACAGACCTATGATTTTCAATGAATGAATGTTATATTTTTTATTTGAATGTATAAATGAATATGCTTCTGTTTTTTTGCTAAGTGAAAATATATTATTTTTCCAGTTGAAGGGTTAGACAGCTGGTGACAACATATCACACACGGTGGTGCCTCTGCGTTTTGTTTTAAAAGTGCCTGAACAAATATAAACTGCCTGCAAACATGCTTAAAATATTAGTCAATAACAATACGTTTAAAAACCTGTATGAAGTCATATGCACATATAATGTGAAAAAATAGATAGAAACAGAAAACCGAATGAAATTGAGAGATGTACACTGTATACTGTTCTGTGCTAACATTACTACAGTGGCCCCACGGTGCCAAGTGCCTCTGTATAACATATTCTAATTCAAAACACTTCTCTCTCTCTGTTAGATTTGTGAGCTTCAACACAAAGGGCTTCTCTGTAAGAAGAGTGCACTTGTGCAATTTCAGAAGCATTCCTTAAATGGCCGATGTCAAAGTACTCCTCTGACATGAACTTTCCCCAGAACAGCAGGGGTAGATGCATCACTTGTTGGCTTTCAGTGAAGAAGGGGGCAGAGGAGCATGTCTTTTGTCGTTGTGCTCTTGGTTGATAAGTTGATCAGCAGCCTCTCTTTGCATTGGTGTGGTTAAGCGGTATGCCTCTTAGAAAATCCCTCAAAATCCTCAAAATCCTGTCTAGGCCTACTTATTCTGTCTTGTCCGTAAGTATTGTCATTGAGTAGTGCAGCTAATTCAGTCAGAACTGAAGAATGAGCATACTGCATAAACAGTCACTTCAGTCCTTGTTGTGCAGGAAATCAAGCTTTGCTTGGAGAGCACGTGAGTACATCCATACTGACTACAGCAGTCTTTTAATCAGAGTTTACAGCCTCTTCCTGTATGGGTAACATCGCCAAATCTCGATGTCTGGATAAAAATTTTGCCGACATTTTACAACATTTTACAACATTGGAAAAGGCTAATGCTTTGCATTAGACTCCCGATGCTCGACCCCAGCGCATGAAATCGTGAATTTAAATAGACCTGACTCAGCAGGCTCTTAAACTTCAGGTAAACTGCTTCAAATCGCCTTAATAACAATGCTTCTGTGAAGCATGTCATTTTGGAAGGGACAAAAAGTAGGCAACAAAGTGGAGCGTTATCCGCGTTGGCCTGCAAGTGAAACGGAATGCCGATGCAATCAAACAAAAACTCTTTCCAGGAGAGTTAATTGTAGCAGTGAACTAGATCAGTTAATCGTTAGTTTGGAAGTTTCTGGCAATTGATGTCGCTGTGGCCCAGAGATTAACATCAAAAGACGGACAGATTGGACCACCGTTCTCCAGTAAAGCGCAGTCCTTTTTCCCCTTAAGCTGCTGGCTTGATTGTTTTGATGTGAGACAGCAGTATTGTGAGCATTTTGAAGTGGATGTTTTGTGCGCCTTGTGCTTTGTGCGATTCATGCTAGTTAGCTAGCACGCTCTCTAGCTGATAAACTAATTCCAGGGGTAGAATGATTTGTTTACTGTGATTACCTAGCAACAAAAGTTTATGCTGCACTTTATACTGCACTTGGAGCCTCATGGCAGTGTGCTTTTGACAGTTTCGAAAGTGAATGGCAGATACATTCCCCAGCCAAACTATGGATATCTCTCCAGTTCATACACATAACCATGTAAAGGTGGTAATCAGGGAGGACCATGTCTGTGCATTTTAAACCATAGTGTACGCTTGGGCAAGGTACTGTACCCTCAGGCAAGGTACTTAACCTACAATTGCCTCAATTAAATATCCAGCTGTATAACTGGATAACATGTACAATTTAAACCTATGTAAGTCTCTCGGAATAACAGCATCTGTTAAATGGCAATAATGTAATGCATTGTAGTGGGATTTGGGTTGGATCTGGCAACAAGATACAGAGCTCTCGTCAGCCTTGGGTCAGTTTTGGGCCGATACCCCGTCCACGCCAGTCAGAGTTGAGAGGGTAGGAATCTACCGGACAGTATAGGTGCAGCACAGCAGTGATGAGCCCCCATCTCACCTCAACATTCTGGGCTTCAGTCATGAGATTAGCAACCTGCAAGGTGACCAACAATGGTGTGATAAGCCCTGCATGGTTAAAACTAGGGCAGCGTTCCTCTAATGTAAAAATTACTTGATCAATTTTTTCCTTTTTCCATCAAATGAGCATATACAAACATACAAAGCGTCATTATATATAGTTATTTTCACCAGTAATATGTAAAAGAGATGCTCACCTGAATTAAGCATTGAGAATTAAAGCAGACTTCTTGTTATGGCAAACAGCTCATGCAGTCACACGCACCTTTCATCAGAATTCTCGTGTCCATAGATTTCAAGGAATTTTATTTATTATTTGTTCGTGTTTGATTGCATCAAATCAATGTGGTCTGGTGTGGACAGACATACTTGTTTGATTATGGCATTGATTTCCTCTGCTTGTGATTATCTAAGTGGGTCCACTCAGAGTTTAAATTTTTGGGACTCTTTGCATTATCGATTTGTTCTTTTTAGGTCATTCTGACATTGTGATCAAGGCCCACACTGGGACCCATCCTTCCCAACTAACATTTTGGAGAATGGAATATTCAGATGGTAACTTTAAGCCAGTAATCTTGCCAGGCAGCAAGGCAAAGTGGGTAAAATAGCTAACTCTGAAGTACATATTATGTAAAGTATTATGTGCCTATCACGGGAACAATAATATCACATGAAATGTACCACTAACATAGTCAGCATACTTTCTGCAGAACGGTACTATAAATTTTCAGAAAAAAAAAAATAAATAAAGATGTCGGTTCCCATTCAGACCCACTGTATATTACCCTTCCTAAAAGGCAGTTCCACAGGCCTTGACACACAGAGCAACGTTTTTCAGGGTATTGATTTTGCTATGTATGAGCGGCCTGCCGTTTTTCACTCAGATTGCAATAGATTTTAAATGCGGTTCTTATTGCAAAATCAACCGTGCTCTCGGTGCTCAGACGCGGTGGCTTCAGCCCTGCCTGTTAGCTCCCGCTTTCGTTTTTATGATTTACGGCACATAAACCCTGTCTGCCTCCGCTCCAGCCTTTGGAATTCAGCCCTTCTCTCTCGCCCAGAATTAGCCTGACATTTCATGCCTGGAGTTCTCGGTGACTTTTAGTTTGGGGATATGTATTGGCGTCCTCAATTACCCAGGTCCTACCTATCTAAAAAAAATAAATAAAAGACAGAAAAACAAAAAAGTCACACGAGTTCTGGCACGACCAAAATAGCAGATTGTGGTTCACTCCTGGTCTGCTCCCTTACCTTGTCTGAGGACACAGTGATACCATCCTTCTCTTGCCAATTCATCATGTTCAACATTGAAAGATGAGCTCATCTCTCTTCACCTATTTCACCTGGCTAATGACCCTGGACCTCACCGGTTCCACCTGGCAGTCAGTCTTTTTGGCTGTCAGCCATTTTCTTTGTCCAGGCCTTCCAAACCATCAAGACCCCAGCCACTGCCTCTTCACAATCTGCAAATAGTTAGAAGTTATTAATTAAGTATTTGTTACAGCAGCAGTGTGGCATAGTGGTAAGGAGCAGTGCCTGTAACCAAAAGGTTGCTGGTTCAATTCCCTGTTTGGGCACTGCTGTTGTACCATTGGGTGAGTTACTTAACCCACAATTGCCTCAGTAAATATCCAGCTGTATAAATGGATAAAATTGCAACTGGATTGAAGTATCTGCTTAATGACAATGTTACTATAATAGCAATATCTATATATATATATATCCATTGCTATTGCTATAACTATTATGACCGATAATAATGATTATTATTCTTACTATGATAATAATAACTGGTATTTTTAGTTGTAGTCAAATTTTCACAAAATACCTGTTGTTTAGTCAAAGCAAAATTGAGCAAAAAGAGTTGCACGCCTCCATAAACACTTTCCTGAAAAGCACCTTTCGCATGGTTGCCTTTCCAATTCACCCCCTTTTTGTGGCGACAAATCTGATATTTGAAAATGATGAACAAGTCGTTCTGATTGTGCCGAGATGCTGGTGGTAATTGTCTTGCAAATAGCCTTTCCTGGCGTTCCACTCCGTATCTGCAGTTAAGTTGATATTTCTTTGTGCTTTCTTCGGCTCTAAGCAATTTTCCCTCTCTTGTTCATCCCACCTTGTGTTGGGTACGTATCTTGAATATATCACATTTTAATAAGGGCCTGCAGAAATGATCCTCCCACCAATGGCTGGTGTTCAAAAGCAGACCAGCAGAAAGAAATAATAAAATTACAATAAATTGAGCAGACAGGGAGACTTCCAGGGCATCTTACTCCCATCTTCCCAGCATGGAGATTTGCACGCCTGTCCCCAGAGGTTCTTCAGACTGCTCTAATCTTGTGTCAATATGGAGTAGGGTTCCGTGCCTTTCAATCTAACAGCCATCTCCCTCTGATTTCCCCTCCCATTCACAATCATGAAGGTGCGGGACAAAAAAAGGAGCAGCTGCACTCCATTCAATGACATAACAATCCACTAAACCCCCACTCTCGCCGGCAGCGTCGCACAGGCGTTAAGCCCTCGGTTTCAACGGGGTGCGCGATTTAGATGCGCACCGTAGGATACAGTGGCGTGTGCGTGTCTCAACGAATGCAATGGACGACAGCTATCTCTTCGTAAATATTTACCGATAGGAAGGTTATGATGTTGTTAAAATTGCATCCTGGTCTCACATACAGTTTGATTTACATTACATTACGGTCAGGGCTGCCGCGTGAGCCCCGGGTGTGTTGTGGGTGTCGAGGCAGTTTGCTTGCGGCTCCCCTGTTGCCAGTTATGCTCCCGCTATGTGGCAGAGGATGGCAGTTAAGTGAAAGGGGAATGGCCACACCGGGACAGGGAGGGACAGAATTGTTATGGCTGGGGGCAGGGTAAGGGAAGGGGGGTCCTTGCGTCGCTGTGGGCGGAGCAAACGAACCCTGTCGGGGTGGGTGGTTTGGGAGGGGGGGGGGGCACCTCTGTTCCTCCACAGGTCGGGCTGTTTGTCATGACCGCACGGTTCTGACACCAGCGGTGAAAGTGGCAATTAAGAGTGGTGCTAGGTGCTCCGGCTCTCTCAGCACTGTCGTCCGCTTAACGAGGTCCCTTTCACCGCTGTCAAGGATGCTGGACTCCTTCTGTGGCCTGGCTTTTTGCCACCTCCCATTGGCTCGTCCACAGCCGGCCTCATCATCTTAATTCGCCCGCACGGAGCTTCCCACGCCATTTGATTTTAAGGGGTTTCTGTGTGTTCATTCCACTATACAAAATGTATCTCAGTCAGTCTATCAAGTTTTATCTATTATAGCACATTTTTGCAGTCAAGATAATCACAAAGAACTGTATATAGTGCATTTGCCAGCAGTTTAACCAAGCTACATTTTGTAGTCATATTCTTGACCCCTTTGTAGTAGTTATGCACACAAAGTGCGTGTGTGTGGGTGTGATTGTCTGTGTGTGTTTGTGTATGTGTAGCATGCACACCAAGTGGTGGTCCTTCTAATGATAGAGGCTGCAGTTACATTTATGAACAGAAAAATGAATCATGATTGCGATTGTGATTGCAGCTTTCTAACGTTCCTTCCTCTAATCTTGATTTTGTTATGCTTTTTGATTAGTCATGTTGTTGCTCATGCACCGTCTGTACTGAGCTTAATTGGTTCTAGTTTGAATATTTATATAAGTGCACTGTTTTTGTTTTCTACCCATGATGTCTAGGCATGTGTAGCTGTATCTTGTTTAGTGAGTACAGAATATAGCATATAAGCCCCAAACACAGAAAATTGAGAAAGACCTGGACCTGAATTTAGAGTTTTGTGTAGTTTTTTTCCTCATTATTGTTACTATTCTATTGCACATAATATGAATATATGACTTTTGTCTGATTTATGAACAAAAAAAAATGGTTATATCATTTACTATCATAACTGTTTTTTTTGTTTTTTTTTTGGGGGGGGGGGGGGGGTATACATTCTTTTTTAATTTTTTATGACTTCTCTTACTAATACAAAAAACATCCAGACTTTGCCAGGAGCTCACTGAATGTGACTTTTGCAGGTGGTTACATTTGGGACAGTATGGGAAATAGTATCCTCTCCTACAGCCTGAAGTAACACTTACTCACACGAGAGGTTAGGAAGAGCTTCACATTTAAGGGAAGTTTTTCAAACCTTATTATAACCGCACAACAGAACTTGCCTGACCTACTTTACCAAACGCATAATGCTCCCAACTGCCCCAGTGCGTTAGAGTAGGTTTCACCACTCTAACGCCGCCCCCACCCCCCCCCGCCCCCCACACCCCCGTTCCCTTCTCCATCTGTTAATCCAGCAGCCGAACACGTAGACATCCTCTGCGATTTCGGAGACCTTGTTCGGTGGTCGGGGGGGGGGCCTTTCCAGCACTGTAATCCCTGTTGCTTCAGCTACACTCGACCCCAAACCAGAGATGTTCCCATTTTCCATGCAGTCAGACTAATGCATAATTCATTCCACTGCAAGAGTTTACTTCCAAAATAAAATACCCTTGAATGCAAATGCCAAGAGGGGTCGGGGAAGAAGGTCTGGGTCTGGGAGAACTTTGGATTAAGACTCCAGGAACAGCCACAGGTGTACATCTGGATGCCTCTGTCATTAGCAATATTATCAAAAACAAAAATAGAAAAAAAAAAAAAATTAAAAACATCAGAGCCAAATTAAGTCTTTCATTTGAGCAAATGAGAGGCAAATTAAATATAAATCTACATTACAGCTTCTTTATCCTCGCAGTGTGGTGGTGTGAAAACAATTAACATATTGCATAAGCGCTGTTTGAAACAATAAATGTTAGCACAAAAGGAGAGAGCAAAATATTGATTACAATCTATGTTATTGCGGTGGGGGTGTGCAGCTCAGCATTTACATAGACAAGCTGCACTTTAAGCAATTTAAAAATGGTTTAAAGGCTAACGTGCATAAACTGGCCTTAATACCGTTACCTTTGCAAGGGCAAGTTCTGTCTCCCATGCTAGCGAGGAACCAGCACCCTGTTTCCGCACTGCTTTTTGGGTTTTTTTGGGGTCCTGGCCTGCTGTCTGTATGTCGAAGGCCCTGCTGAGTCAGACATGCCACGCCTCCCCTGTCATTGGACGCCAGCCTCTGGAGGTCAGGGAAGATTGAGTATGAATGTCACTCCCCGGAGCTGAGGGGAATCAGAAGGTCCGATATCATTGATGGGATTTAGATGCAAGTGAGGGATTTTTAAAGGCAGGCAATACAGATCAAAAGCCTTGCTGAAGTCGATGATCAGTTGCAGTGACCTCCCACATTGGTTTATTTAACCCCTGAAACCTCAGTCACTCCATAAAGTGAAACCAGACTCTAAATTAGCAACAAGCCATTGTAAAATGATTTCTATTTACAAGTGACATTGCTGACCCTTTGGCATTACAGTAGCTGAAAAGCACTGAGACTGCCTTTCGAGTCAAAATTAAAGCACTCTATACGTTTCATTTACCTTAAGCCTATGTCACAAAAAGGATTATTGCAGGTCAAAAGGTTGTTCCTAGAAACTCAAAGAAAAAAAATTGACTTTCAACTCATATTAAATTAAATAGCAAACATCCCTGTAAATATACTGTTTATGGGCAAGCATCATACTACAGAATGTGACCAAAGATAAAATTCCATGCTGCTGAGCTTATATCATACAAGCATATGTACGCGCGTGCACACACGCACGCACACGCGCATGCACACAGAGACCCTAGCATGGTTTCAGACCTTTCCTCCATTGAAGACCTGCAATTCAATTAGAGTCAATGAGAGAAACAGGAAGCAACCTCAGCCCTTCTCCCTTGCCATTACCGGATTTTCCTCCATTCCGGATATTTAATAGCTAACACTATCGGTCCAGCTGTTCCCGATAATGATGATTGCCCCGATTAAGCCAATTAAAATCGACAACGACCTCATTTTCTTTGCGCCCAATCATTGGCCAGAGAGGCCAGCGGATAATCGCAACTAGCGGGGTCTCTGCTGAGTCAAATTAAACGATCCCGTTATATACATCGTGATTTTTTAAAATTTATTTGTCCATTTAAAACCTGTGCATCGGCAACGCAAGCAGA
Organism: Megalops cyprinoides; assembly: GCF_013368585.1. Classification (NCBI taxonomy): domain Eukaryota; kingdom Metazoa; phylum Chordata; class Actinopteri; order Elopiformes; family Megalopidae; genus Megalops; species Megalops cyprinoides. The sequence continues at coordinate 23,559,506 of NC_050604.1, forward strand.
CGTTATGACATTGGACATGAGGAAGAATGACACTGAGGACTTTGATGTTCAGTCAGACAAAGTCACCCTCCCCCTGCTTTTGAATCATGGGAAAAAGGAGGGCATTAATAAGTGGGCCTTCAATACAGGAACATCAAAGGGACTGACTGCATTGTCACATTATTTGCCATAAATGAGACATCAGTATAGATTCACAGCACCGGAGAGCCCCTAGAGGATTCCCTCGTGGGCTGCCCTTATTATAATGCCATGTCTGATCTGGTAACCATTAAGCCTATAGCATCTTCCCATTAAACAATTCCGCTGGAGGACAGTATAGATACGGCACGGGCGTGAACTGTGGTAGCGACATCATCATTATAACGAGGTCGTTTACCAGCTGCTCCGGCTCAGATCAGCTTTATCCTGCACTATGTAAATACACGTGTTCTAACCATGCAAAGACAAACTGGCCATTAAAACAGTAATAAGGTGCCCTGTGATAAAACAATGATTGCGAAATTATTCAGAGCTTAATAAAATAGTGCGTGAGTCAATTCGTTCTCAAGGCCCATTCTGCGGTTATGCTTCCTGGGGTTTTCATGTATGGGAGCTTAATGAGTTGGCCAGTTCGTTAATGGCTAAGACCAAAGACCATGAGTTACTAGCACAAAGCTACAACAATGAAGAATTATCTGATAAAATGACCAAGATTCTTCATATAATAATTACATAGCTGTGCGATTATTATTATTATTATTATTATTATTATTATTATTATTATTATTATTATTGAAATCACTCCACAGTCCCTGAGAAAAAAAAATCTAGAGTAATGAGCGCAGTTAAAGGACATGATGCAATTCACGAGGACAACAAGAGGTTCACATAATGGCTATTTGGCTGGTAACACCTTATAAAATATATTTGTTCTCTTATTATGTTACAGTTTAATGACACAGGCGATCGAATATGTCCACCTTAATGAGATTAGGTGCATTTTAATTGATTGGATTAACTGATGGCTGAACGGGGTGAGGGGAGACTGTGATTGGCTGCTTCCTCTACCCAGAGACAGGAAGGAGAGGGTGGTAGCAGTGCCATTTTATATTCCAGTCAGAGTGGTACTGGAGAATTTTCATTTTACATTCAGGAACAGTGTGGAAGGGGAAAAAAAAATCAATATTCATGAATCTGAGGCTTGAATCAATACAATGCCATTGTTTCCATGTCAAGGAGAACACTTCTCCTCACTGATAAAAAAAAAATACAGGCTTTTAAAGACCTAGGGAGAAAAATAAATCAGGTGCTTACATAAACATGTTGTTTATTTCCCTGTTCATTGTTTTTAAATACCTATAATTAGGTATGAAGAACAAAAATACATTTTACATCCGGGAGGTTGGTTTCAGTGTTTAGGCACTGATGCAGTCTAGTTTGATGAAAGGGAGAAATGTTGTTAGTTTGTGTGCTCTCCAGATTGAGGCTCTGATTCTGGTTGTTCTGCGGTGCGCCGGCAGCACCCCTCATAGGAGATTTCAAAAGAACTGATCCAGATTCATTTTGTTCTGTGGATAACATTGCACCCTTCATAGCATGCATCCATAGCACTGATCCAGATTCAGGTTGTTGTCTGGATCACCTGCAGTACCTTTCCAACGTGCTGACCCACATTCAGGTTGATCTGTGGTTCAGCTGTAGCATCATAGAAGGTGTCAGAATCAGTGGTTCACAAGCCTCACCCTTCATTGGAGGTTTTGGAACGCATCACGTTCTGTAGGGCTACCCTGAAGTTCACTGGCAAGGGCCTCTTAAGGGCAGCACAAGAATCTGGCTTCCAGCATCAAGCAGAAAAAACACACTTTTTTTCAAGAAGAATGACCCAGAGCAAAAAAAAAAACACAATAATAACAAAAAAGAAATGACATCATACATAATCGACTCTGAGCGGCGCTACAGCGCCCACAGCTTCTTCAGAAGCAAAGCAAAGGAGAGGAGGAGCTGCCTGAGAATACAAATAAAAAGCAGCTGCCGGCGGAGCAGCGGGCGGGATCCCGGCGGACGAGCGTTCCGGGCGGAGTCTCAGGTGAGACACGCAGAAATCCACGCGAGGCCCGTGCCCTGAGGGCATGCAAATACGCCGGGTAATTTGCAAAACCTCGCTGATCCGCGTGGCAGGGGAGCTAGGGAGCGGTTTGTAATGAAAAGTGATTCCTAATCCTTCCAGCGCGGAGAGACACGCGGGTTTGGCGCCTCTGTTCTCAGGCAACGCGCACACGAGGTTGGGGGGGTGTTGTGGGGGGGGGGGCACTTGTCTTTCAGGCAATCCATGCAATGTATTTTAATGTACCAGCGTTTTTTTTACAACTGTTTGGAATGAGGATGTTTTTTTCCCTTTGATTTCTGCATTCATCCACATCTGCTTTGATTGCATGCACCAGGGCTATAGAATTTTTTTATTTTTTTAACTCCATTCTGCTCTGTTAGCTAGTATTCATGAGGAGATGTAAATATTCATTTTGACATTGGACAGCAGTCCTAGTTATACTGCAGCTGTTTGCAAGTAAGCTCTTTGCCTTTTGCTAAATTAAGTAAAAAGCATAAAATTGGAGTGAAACAAAACAAAAATGTGAAATAACCCCCCCCCAAGAAAAAAAATCCTAACTCTAAATATTAAAGCTAAATCTTCACTAATACTGGTGTTCTGTCTTTTAGCTCAGTCTTGGTTATTGGCCAGTCTCACCAGCCTTGCTACTGTGATATGCAGTTAATGGATCACGCCACAATGGCTTGTGAGTGTCCCTGTGTTACTTACAGCGGCCAGGTAAATCTATTATTAATACATAACAACAATAATAAATTGGCTTTTCTAGCCCTACATGCCTTCTCTTTTCCCAAGCTCTCTTCATACTTCCCTGTTGTATGATGTTTACTGGTGGGTCTACAGCCTTGTTCTGATGGCCAGGTCTGACCCCTTTCCCTGTATGTCCAGCCAGAGAAGCTACCAACCATACCCAGCTCTCCCCTTTTTTTCAGATACATAAATTTATATGCAGTAAGTACCCTAAATGTGCAATTTCTGAAAACTCTTTTTTAATGGGAATGAGATCATGTGGTTTACTTGGCTCTCTGTGTCTTTATTTACCCAAATTATGACAGTAAATTACACCAACTTTATTAAACTCCATAGTAGGTTACTCCATCTTTCCGCATCACTAACATAATGAAATATTAATTTATAACACAAGCTAGTTTGAGCGCAGTCAAGAACGTTGGTGGTTTGCAGGTGTTCATGTTTTACCTTCTTGCAATAAGTTTACACAGCAAGGATTTCAAAGACAAGCAATTATAAATACAGATCATTTGGGAGGGTCTGAGGAATGTAATTGCTTTTTTCCCCCTTGCAGAATATTATGTTGAGTGAAAACAGTTCAAATTCACATGCATGGCAGAGTGTTGCTTACTTACATTAAATTAAACATCAAACAGCTGGCAATTTACATCTCAACAAGCACTAGGGGTTCGGTTCTGTTAAATTCACTTTTATGCTGTCACAGATCATGAATATAATTTCTTAATATTAATGCAAATTTTTAAAAGTACAGGGAATTAATGAGATGCAAATTTGAGATGCATTTTTCCTGTGTATTCTAATGGATCTCATTTATACAGTGCCTTCCCTGGATCTCAGAGCACTTCACAGTGGAAAAAAACTCACCTCTACCACAGCCCACCTACCTGCTGCAAAACAAATCAGTTAACATTATCATTACCTTGCAGGAGATGACACTCTGTATATGCATGTGTGTTTGAGTGTATGTACTGTATTAACTAATCCCTAACCTAACCTCTGCATCTAACCATACCCTTCAAAACTCTACCTGTAATCCTTGGTCCAGCCCCTAACCTAACCGCAAAACCAGCAATTTACTGTATGAAATTGTTTTATTGTTACACGGTACTGTATGGACAGTTTATGTCCATTTGCAGTGCGATGACATAGGTAAATGCTTGCTTCATAAATATGTAGTCTACGAAACGAAGCCGGCCCATAAAACCAAGAAATGAAGGCCAGAAAATCCATTCCTTCATGACAAGTTAGAGAGGGGGGAGTTCAGTCCTTCCCTATTAGAGGTTCAGTTGTCCTTCCTAGGATGTGAGAGGATTACAGATTGCTTATCGCATGATCAAATCCTAAAATGACTCTTCCGCTCAACGCCTGATAAATCGTCATACCTTGCAGCGTTGTCTCACACATTGTCAATGAGTGAGTGTTTCTTATGTGAGCGGAATTATTTGCCGTTGTACTTTTCCCTCCCTCTCTCTCTCTCTCTCTCTCTCTCCTTCCGCCTCTCTCTTTCTCGTTGTTTTTCGCTCTCGGATTTCGTGTCTGAAATCAATAACGCAGGTCATGTGTGACCGAAACCCTCAGCACATATTTACTACACAGTATTTGCAGCACATCTCCAACGATGTGCCTCAGTTCTTTCGTAAATGTGTATCCTTCGAAAGTGAAAGGCAATGCGTATGTGTTGGTAGCTCGAGCAATGTTACTTTTTTCAGTCTTTAGAATCAGTTTGTAAATGCTTCAGACTTCCAGCTGTGGATACCGTTAGCACTGGCAGGTGGAAAGGTTGAGCTGAAATGCCTTACTGACAAAGACATTGATGATCTGATGTCAGAGATGTGTGTTGTGTGCTGAGGCTGGAGTGTGGCTCTGTCCCTGAAGTGACCGATAAATGTTGCCCACGTAAATTTGATAATGTGTTTGTCTGTTTAAATCCCAGGGCAACATAAATAAACAGTGTTTTCTCAGAGGGATACTTTTCTGAGACATTTTAGGTTAATTGTCTTGCTCATGAGAGGCCACAGCTGTGTCCCACTCAGGATAAGGGTCCTAACGTCTCTGATAACCCCCTTCATAAAACAGTCACGACTTTGTGTACGGCTCGCCACGTTCCTTGAACTGCTCCAACTTGAACTCAATTTAAAGTTACCATGGTGCCAATTTCTTTGTCCTTACAACGCCATCCAGGGCACCAGGAAGTGCCGTACACAAGCTCGACCCACTTCGTGGGAGAAACCTCACCAGCGTCGCTGCATGAAGGTCATATGAAATGTCAAAGCAAAATATGAGCATGTCTGAAAGTGTGCAGACAGTATTAGGTATATCCGCTGGGTAACTTGCATCTGCAGTGCATAGGATAGCGTGCGTTTCAGGGCTGGAAGTGTCTGATGTGTTGCGTTTCATACAGAGGAGAGGAAGAGGCTAAATCCCCTTTCCAAACCGCACTGTAAACAAGTCGCTTCATCTCAGCACTCAAAACAACATCCAAATAAAATCAGCACACAGCAAAATCCTGCCTGAGGCAGCCACACAAGGATATGAATCATCTTCCGCAAAAAAAAACCCCAACAACAACAACAACAACAAAATCAGACCGAAAATACTTCTCTGCATTACCAGAGTGGCCTATTAATATGAGGAATAGTCAAAACTCAACAAATCAGTTTTGATGTAAGATGAATTCATATCATTGTGACTGTGGAGAGAATAGACACTAAAAGGGGGGTGGGGAGGGGAGTTTCAATGCAGTTCATGTCAGGGGATGGGAGAGGTGTCAGTGCTATGCTTAAGCAGAGACAGTTACAGTTATGAAAAATGAAATTCATAATGGGAGGGAGACGTGTGCTGAACATAATTTGCTACAGCCCGCTTTTCAGGCACTCTGTGTTTTCCTTAGTTACTTACACAGTGCAGCCAGAAACATAATGTGGACGTACCATTATGACAGATAAGGCTGACAGATCACAGTGAACGAACTCTGGAGCAGAAGTCATTCAAGTACAGATTGTGTGAAGCCTGTATAAATACAAATGCATTGGTTATGCAGGGGATTGCATACACTTTCAGTTACAAAACAAGATGGGGTGTATTTCACACATAATGAGTTATTACAGGTAATGTAGATACAGACACAGATATGTTTTATTTCTTATTTTTACCATTCATCCCCATTGGGGCATTAGAGCTGGCAAACATTGTAAAGACCTGGCATTAGGGTTGCCACATTTGGCTTTTTCAGACAGACTAGCTGGAAGCCGCCTGACTTTGCACTGATTTATGGGATTGAAAAGCCAACTGGAAATTTGGCAACTTATTTGCCTTTTTCATTTGATGTAATCCTTTGATTGTTTTTCCCCCCGATGCCTCAAATCTGAGCGTTCGTCTGGCAGCTCTTCGCCGCATTGACAAGGCGGGTTTGAGATTTTTGGGCAGCAAATTGCCTTGATTGCAAGTCGAGTCATTTAATGACAAAGCTGTCTGTGATATATACTGAATTTAAAGCACTGTGACGGTGAATTATATAACTGAGAGCGTGAAAGGTATGATTCAATGGTTGAAAAAAAAAGAAATCCAACATTACTTATAGGACTGAAAACACTCTAACCAGAGTCAGAGGCAACAGAGTCAAAGTTATTTCTGTTCATTCCTGTGTAATGTTGTAGGGGTCTGACGCACTTTAGTTCAACAGTATAAAGTACACCATCACTGAGAGCACAGTTCCGGGTCACGGAACACCTCCCCATCATGAGAGGAGAGTGTTAGGGCCATTAGAAAAGTGGCAGGAATTCCCCCCGCCAAAACCGCAGCTAATGTGCGAACTCGAACTCGCGGCCGAGGGACGTCAGCCTCGGGGAGGGGGGCGCGTTCTGCGTGTCAAACGCACAGGTGAGGCAACGCGTTGTCAGAAGGCGGCCGAGGTGAGGACGAGACGGGCCTCCCCCTCGCACGTTCGCCGCGCCAGACGCTGCATGACGCCCCTTCCATTTCCTGCGTCGACGCATCTCCCAGCAGGCACCCCGTCACATCAAATAAACGGGTAAACAACACATGTTGGGCGTTCATAACAACGTGTCATGAGAGGGCTTTTGAAGGTCTTTGAAAAATAGATTAAACACCGGGCCGGTTCATACGGCAGGAGGGTGGTCCTCTTTGAACGAGAAAGCCAGGTTGGCTGTGCGGCTCATGGTTTTGACCCCAGGGCCATGCAGCAACGAACACAGATGATAACCGAGCTGGTTTAGGGCTGTGAACTCCACCAATATGCTTATTATGTTTAATAACGTATGTTTATCATTATTTTTAATAGAAGTCACAAATTGTTACGGAATGGTGAACGTGTGGATCATAAAATTAAATTTGGACAAATATAAACCCCTCAACACCACCGCTCACCCCAACCGCTCCTCCTTGAAGAGAACCCAAAAAATATATTTATATAACGCAAAAGTAAACTATAAAAGTTACAGTTGTCCATAAGAGCAAGGGAATTCAATACTTCTTTACCTAACTAACTTTAGACAGATTGATAGATGATGTATAACATAGACAGTTATTCTGTTTTTAAAGGATCTGTCAGGTTGCCTTAAGGACTTATAGCACACTTCAGATATCATCTGGCAGCTTCAGTTGTATTTCACAAAAAAAAATCTATAAAGGGCTGCCATGAATGATAGCATTTCTCTGAATGGCCTTGGAGAGAGAGACTCTCATCTTCCTCAAGTTTGAGAAATTAACACACGGCTCCTTAATGCACCACTAAGACAAGATCATCCCCAGCTGTGTACTAATTTAATTAATGTTGACCAAAAAAATTACGCGGCTCAGAACTCAAGACCATCTGATCTGCCGCTCATCCCTGGCTGGCCTGGTGTATGCACAACTCATGCCCATGTTTGATGTTTGGTTGCCAATTATGTCAAGTTTCAAACGTTGCCTGCGGAGGAGAGGACAGAGCTTCCTGCCAGACGGATCAGGACAGTTGTCATTGGCTGCTGCTGACGCACAAAAAAAAATCCAAGATCCAACAGAATTTACTCCTGCTTGTCTGGGCTCTGACTATAGCTGCAAGTCATGGCCAGAGTTTGCCATTGTCCAGCATTCACACAATCAGAATGCACCAACAGCAACACAGACAGCTCCCTGGTCTCTTAAAAGGGTCTGCTTTCCTGCATGCATTTCTCTGTAAAAGGAGTATGCTTTGTGCTTTTGTATTGCTGCTGTGCGTGGGCATTTTTGTGAGCGAAATTCTTCTGTTCTCAAAGTCAAAGTGAACCAGGAAGCCAACTATGGATAGATCCCACTCATCCATCAGCAATCACACGGCTGCAGAAGCATTAGACACAAAGCCTGTTTAAGGACAATTACCACTTGGGACAGATCTCCTGTGTTGTTTCTTGACTTTCTATACATAGACACAGTGTGCACAGTATAATACATAGAATATAATAATGTAAAAGAAGAGGGAGAGAGATATTTCATATATAAAGTAATATTGGATGGAGCAACATAACACATTTTTTGTCTATACAGACAATATCATATGCACATATAGGTCTATATTATGCTGTGCTGGTGGACTGTAGCCACTGAAGGCAAAACTATAAACAGCATACCCTCTGTACCAAAAGATATTCTCAGAGGGAAGAAAATAAAAATATATACATTTTAATAAAAAAGGGTACATACTGGGTACATTGTGCCCACTCTTTTCATGATCGCAGGAAATGTAGAGTTGAGATTAATCATAAGATCTCTTCTCTGTCCCACAGGAAATCTGGATTCTCTCAAAAGGTTCTCCAAAGGAGCCATTAGGCTACAAGCCTGCTTTACTGCCTGTGTCACAGGGATAGAGTTGCTACGTGGTTTTACAGGATCATTTTTAAAAAGTAATTATAACTGCTATTGGTGGGGGGGGGGGGGAGCACCGTTAATTAGCAAAATTGCTTCTGTGCCTGTTTTAATCAGACATTAATATGCACTGATAATTCCATCTGCCTCCCACTTCCCTTCTTTATGAAAATTGCAATTCAAAAGGTAGAGATATGTACATTAGAAAATTAAGACATCAGCAGTGCTTTCCTGCATGCAAAATCACGATCGAAACACGTTTGTGACCCACAGCTGACCTCTTCATATGGAATGTCCAATTCAACAAAGTGTCTTAAACACAAATAAATTCTTCTGACAGGACTGTCACATGATTGGTTATTGACTTGTTGTTACTCAGTGCAGTCGTTAAAAGACGTTATGTGATTGGTTACTTCACTCCCAACTCAACATCTCTTGTGGGATTTGCATCTGATTGCATTTGAAATATGATTAGCAGTATAGAAAAGCAAAATTCCCTCTCAAGCTATTACCTTCACCCCAGCACCATCTGATTTTAATTTAAACCTCTTTTAAATTCCACATTAGGTAATGTTGGATTTATGATAGTTTTTTTTATTATTATTTAATGTACAAATATTTATGTTCATGTTCAACAGCCTGCTGACCTGGCTTTCATTAAATTACCAATCTCAATGTTTTATGATTTTTGATTAAATTAAATATTGAAAATTAATGATGGAATAAAACAAGTGACATCACATACACACATACACACACACACGCGCGCGCGCATGCACAAAAACATATTACCACTGCTTGTGTTCAGCATAAAGTACCAGAGCAGTCTAATAAAAGACTGCAATATCATTATTTTAGTATAAGTGATAAATGCAGAAAATATCTCTTTACAATACCAATCTTTGCAATAACACAGTAAAACATATCTTAGAACCAAAATAAATACATAAATAAATTTTTAAAATCACATCCTCTTTCTGAAAAATAATTACTAACTTGAGCATTTATCTGTATTTGTGACACATAGCTGGGAAGCTGGGAAGGATATACCAATCTGTCAATACAGTCATCCAACTTTATCTGAAAGTGCAGTAATTAGCTAGCAGGCAAATACAAGAGGCATTAATTTCATAGTAATGTTATGTTTTGAAGGGCCAACTGACCTGCTGACTAAATAGTTAATCCAACAGTAACACTATGATTGAAACAGCTGCTAATTAACCAGTCTGTCGGACAAAATAACTAGCTAGTTAGCAAGACCACAACCAGAGGACCATGGAGCACACCCTGTCACAACCCCCTTCTCCGTCATTGTCCATGTGCTACAACCAGTTCCTGTGTTGGTTGCCATGGCCCCAGACATGCCCTCCTATGATTGGTCTGCATTCTCCATATTTTCTGTTGCTTGCATAGCATTGGATATCTACCTGACAACCTAAGTGAAAGGAAACCATTTGTTGTTTTTCTTTCTTTTTTATATTCGATTTTTTTTTCACCATTTTATAGACACACCTTGGTTTTTAGCATTTAAAAGCATTTAAAAGACACACCTTGGTTGCAAAAGCTTCACGTTCTCAAAACATCTGCTCAGCTTTGATAATTAAGCTTGAGTTTGTAGCGGGGTTGTTTAATAAGGAGATGGCTGCAACAGAAATTCATGAGAATATGCATTGGTCACGGGGTTCTCAGGAGCGAAGTGCAGTTTTCCTTGGTGAAAAAAAAAAAAAGAAATAGGTCAGCTAACTTTGCACCTCCTATTTTAAGAGATAAGGAAGTTAAGTCTTAATGCCAATAAACAAATAAATATATCCACATAATGAGATGTGCAGAAAAAGTGTTCTGTGTGTTCCTAAGTCTGAACTGGCCCCAAAAGAAATACCTTTTGGTGACCCGCAAGAAAAGATTTTCCTTAAGAAGATTAACACCTGTTTTTTTTTTTTTTTTTTTTTTTTACCGTGCAACAGTATTTCAGTACATTTATTCTGAAAACCGTTGATCTCCATGTTTTTGCCGTGTTTATCACAGTGCTTGACGTGGACGTTTGAGGGGCAGTTTAATATCTCATGGCTACATTCAACACACTTTATAACGGATGCCGTCACCGGAGAGGTTGGTCAAAAGGCTCCCTGTCCGCGGATAGGACATATTTTCATAACCTTGTCAGTTTCATTGCGCCATAAATCTGTTTAAGGTCAGGTGAACGCTGTCAGCGTGAACGGGAGGGAGTCCCAGGGTTAATTGAAAAAGTATGTGGCTCGCCTTCCCTCTAACCTGATTATATACAGGCGCCAGGAGCAAGGCCTGATAGGGAATGCTTTAAAACCATCAGCGCATTTAATGCAATCTTCCTTATGTAATGCGAAAGTCTTTTACCCCGATGCCTTTTTAAACGGTTGCGCCCGACGTTTCTTGTTACACAGTCTGCCGGTTTCCCCCAGGCTTGAAATTAGCACACTTTCGCCAATTCAGCGGCCCCGCAATCAGCCGGAGCCCGAGACAAAGCAAGGACACGGAGGAATATTGGAGCTGTCGGTTTACATGACCGGGCGGTGTTGTGTGAAAAGACTTTAACCCGACGCTTGCTCGCTGGAGCCGACCGGCTCGCATCCGCCACGCTCGATAAAAGCGAATAAAAAGCGGAGATAGACTCTTGATGGGACGGGGACACGGTGTCGGTGTACGGAAATTTCACCGGCTGATCCATAGACTCTCCGTTCTCGGTGTTTAGCCACACAAACAGCCTAGTGCACGTCTTTTCTCCCCCCCCCCCCCCCCCCCCCCCCCATCCTCGACGAACTGAGCCGTTATGGGTCCGGCACGGTGAATTTGTCAAGTGCTGCATAATGCAGGAAACCATATTTTCCTCCGTTTGTGATTACTTCAGCGTTGAGCTGTCTATGAGTACAGAGTCTGCGTAAGAGATTGTGACCGGTCGGCATGGTGCGCGAACCAGTAGAGTCACAGTTATGTCACACATATTCTATCTGATCAAGGCGTGTCGATTAGATTATATTAGATTATGTCACTTAGATTAGAACTAATGTACTGATTACTATTGTAATGCCAGTTCTACTGAAAAACACTGGGTAAGAATGGCAGTTGCGTGTATAGTATCAGAATAGGATGATTAAGGTTCATTTCAATGGATATGCTTTTTTTTCTTCTGCTCATTCCAATGAACAAGGTTTTTAGAAGTGAAAACTAAGATTTTGAAACAAACTGCTGACAAACGACATGGAAGTGCTTTTTTGTGGTTTTCTACAGACCCAGTAGAAAATAAATCAATACGTAAATACTGTAAATATTTACAGTATTACATACATAAATAATGTAAAATTTTTTTTTTTTTTTTTTTTTTTTTTCCAGTTTAAGTACAGGCAACACAACTCCTTGGCTAACAGGTGCGGCACCGTATGTCAGTTCACGTCAGACAGCATGTGCTCACTACTGCAAAGGTCAGTGGATTGATCAGGATTCAGATGGAAAATTGTTGTCATATTTCAGAAGGTGTTTTGAGGTGAAACTTTAAAAAAAAAAAAAAAAAAAACTCCAGAGCACAGCCAGATCAGCACCAAACCTCTTTGAAATTCACTAGCAAGGGAAAGGGATTGTGTGACATTTCCAGGCTGCAAATCATGATAGATAGCCATGGCTCACAGGCAGTCTACTGTACATAAAAATAACTCTCTTCTGCTGGAACAGTGGTCCCTGCTGATTGCTGGGACTCATGCGTACTTTTGCACTCGTGCATACATGTACTATATGGTGCATGTTCTCATTCTTTGTGGGAGCATGACATCAAATTTTTATGTGAATTCATTGTATTTTTTAATATAGGCATTGCTGTAATGAGAATATTTTACTTTGTCATACTTGGCTGTGTATATGTTTTTTTATAAGTTCTGTATTTATTACCGTAATACATTGTATTAACTCAGAACACATTAAAGAAACATGGTTAACAACCATGTGGAAAGTTTTTGCCTTACTCTCGCAGGGTGAAGGGGTTGCAACATTGGCTGTGGAATGCTCCGATATTTTTACCACAGTTACCCTGCCAGATTGCCGTAAATGTATTGAAACACATAAATAAACTGATATTCAGTGCTCAGTAAAAAGCTTGTATCCTGCTTGTCTTCATATGTGAACTCCACATTCAGGTCCCAGAACCCAACCGCATGCTAAGTGATACATTGGCATATGGCACCATGTCAGAGCAGGGAACACAGGCGGTGTGGTGTGGTGTCGCATTGTGTTGTATGACATTGTGTTTCATGCCATTCTAAGTGATACATTGGCATATGGCAGCATGTCAGAGCAAGGGATGTCTTTACCTGAATGGATACCTACGGTATCCAGGTCTCAAGCATGCACACACATGGTGTGGCATGGTGTGGTGTTGCATGATGTTGTATGGCATGGAGTTGCGTTGTGTTGCATGACGTTGCACGGCATGGGGTTGCACTTTGTTGCATGACGTTGCACGGCATGGGGTTGCGCTGTGTTGCATGACGTTGCACGGCATGGGGTTGCGCTGTGTTGCATGACGTTGCACGGCATGGGGTTGCGCTTTGTTGCATGACGTTGCAAGGCATGGAGTTGCGCTGTGTTGCATGACGTTGCACGGCATGGAGTTGCGTTGTGTTGCATGACGTTGCACGGCATGGGGTTGCACTGTGTTGCATGACGTTGCACGGCATGGAATTGAATTGTGTTGCATGACGTTGCACGGCATGGGGTTGCATTGTGTTGCATGACGTTGCACGGCATGGAGTTGCGCTGTGTTGCATGACGTTGTGTGGCGTAACGTTGCGTTAGTGCGCGCTAGCAGACCAACGCCACTCTGGGCTGAGGACTGATCAAATTGAGAGAGCAGAATTAGTCGCTGCAGGACCACCTGCGTAGATTCCCCCAGAGGAGAGAAAGGCACTGCCACTCAGTCTCACGCTGGGCCTAATTTGCAATCCAGAGAAGCTCATAAACCTAGCCATGGGTGACCATAATTCAGCGATCACAGCGCCTAAAAAAAAAAAAAAACGCCAGGACGGACATTTGCATGCCTCACCAGCGGTTTAATTGATGAACACTTAAAAAGCAACAAAGAGGCATGCAGTTTGGACCTTCTTCATGAGGCCTGACATTAAAAATGTTTAATATTGCATTTGTGCCTCAAATTTAATTAGTCATCCTCCCCGGTTCTGTCAGTCCCCATCAAGGGTTTTCGCAGAAGCGCAGTTCAAAGTTTTTTTTTTTTTTTTTCCCCCTGCAGGCTCTGTGATTACTTAAGGTTTGACATCTGTGGCGGAGTCACTGATGAAGAAAAATTAGCTCCTTTAAATTCCTTATTGAGAGCTGCAGCCTGTGTCCAACACTTGTGTCTGGCTCAACGCGACGATTATTATTTCGAGGCGTGCCCACCCTAAAACGCACGCAATGAATCCTCTACTTTAGATGTGACAGCAGAAAAATATAATATTCAATGCCAGCCTTACGGGACTCATGAGCGGGGACTCAAGATGGGGTGGGACTGAGCTATATAGATCCTTAAAAAAATTGTAACCTATGTAAAAACTGTAACTGTAAAATATGTGTAAGTCACTCTGAATAAGAGTGGCTGCTACATTTGGGCAGCAGTGTGACGTAATGGTAAAGATCAGGGCTTGTAACCAAAAGATCGCTGGTTCAGTTCCCCCGCTGGGGCCACTGCTGCTGTACCCTTGGGCAAGGTACTTCACCCACACTTGCCTCAGTAAAATATCCAGATGTATCAATGGATTAAGAAAAATTGGAAGTCGCTCTGGATAAGAGCGTCTGCTAAATAATGTAATGTAGTGTAATATAGGACAGGTATCCAGGACAGGTCGAGCCGGAGGCTGCCCGGGAGGACAAAAGTGAGCTGTGATCAGTGGAAGATGCTCTGCATCCCCAGTGGATGCTAGCTTGTCTGCAGTGTGATACAGATGTGGCTTGTAGCGTGTAAAATAGCCTCTGACTCTAGGAAGGCTTATGGGAGAAGCACCACACCTCATTTCAGCCTCCCTCTGCAGGTGCGGGTCTAAGGGAGATTTAATCTTCATGCTCCTCAGAGCTGGGGTCAGTACTGTTTCAATTCAGTCAGTTAAAGAAATGAATTAAATTAAGAATAAATTCGATTCATGAATTGAAAATCGGCCCATCATTTCCTGTGAAAATAATTTCAACATAGCAAATAGTAGCAAGAAAACTGCAAGGGCACCTTGTTGGGGATTCATTAGGTAAGGTATTTACTCAACATGACATCAGTTTTTATCCAGCGCTACTCAAAGGTAATATGTGAATATGCACAGTATGTATCCTGTGCATGCTAAGTTTTATTTATTGATATTATTTATATTCATTTTCTCACAGAACCACTGAACATGGCATCTAAACATACTATTGTAGACAGGGAATTTGTCTTATAAGGCAGTTGGCATAAGTGTGCACCCAGACAGCAAAAATATACCTTACTCTTCCATTCCAGCATACCTGGAAAATACATATGTTCAGCTCAATTCAATAAAGCTTCTGAAGGCAGTCATTTGACCTGCCTTAACATTGAGGATTTGACATTTGGTTTTGACTGAGGAAAACGATCCCACTACCTTGTGTTCAATGGCATCAAACAGCATTGCCAGAACTGTGTGGAAGGCTCCTGACATTTGTATTGATTTCTACAAGAAATTACTAAAATGACAAAATAGTGTGGTTTTTTTTCTTGTGAGCGTGTGTGTCATTGCATTCAGTGGTCTGGATTTCACCGATGTTCTTATTTCTCCAACTACATCTGAGCAGTGCTGTTACTTTAAAGACACATTAATATGCCATATAGTGCCATTTGAGCCATGCAGGAGGAGATGCTATGATACAAGGCTGTCCATACCCATGGTTTACAAATGCAAAAGAATAAATATTCTAGAGCCCTTGACAATACACTGAAATGCATACACTGAATAGCATATTCAACTCATCTATGGAGCATTGAAGTATACATTTTACACTAGCTTTTGGGATAGCAATATTGTTTCAGTGCTACCCAAAAGCAGCAAATGGCCTTGACCCTGCTGATTGTCATATGCAGTTTCTGGGTTGTTTCTTTTTTTCTTGGCCTTGTGACTCTGTGTTACTTTCCATCCTGCCGTATTCCGCCATGGTCTTCACTGATCCCGAGAGCATCAGGATACCCAGTTCCCTGCATGCGGATATTTTAGTGTTGTGTCGGGACCAGAGGTCCTCAGACAGCCTCACTGGGGCTCAGAATGTTCTCAGCCTCCCTCCCCAACTCCTCTTGTTTCTAACAGAACAAGACACTGCAGAATATGCCATAAAGGGCAGACTGTCATAAATCAGCTCCCATTTTAAGACCAATTCCCAGGGCACATGTCTGTCTGACTGAACCAAAAAGACCCTCTGCAAATATTAATGTGGCCCTCTTAAACATTCGGACTATGCCCACTACATCATTGCTGATTAATGATCCTTGTTGGGCTAGGGCTAGATGCTTTTGATTTTGATGTAAAATTGATTGGTACCTAGATGGTACCTGCCTAAAATAGTACAACTCATGAAAAAATAAATAAATCTAGTGTTGAAGTTTGGCAGTTTTTTTTTTCTTCATAAAAGTTATTGACATGAGAGGGCAGTCAAGGCCAGTTATTCTTCTTTTGCATATTTGACCATTTCTGTTGACTCTGTTGAAAACCCATCAGAGTTAGGGTCAATCCCTTTTCAGTTCGGTCAATTCAAGACATTAATTGAAATTCAATGCATTAATTGAAAACTCTCCATGAAAAAAAAGATGGCAGGTTTTCAATTCATGAATTCAATTTCATTTCGTTTCCCTGAACTGACTGAAGGAAAATGGAATTGACCCCAGCTCTGTAAACCCATTCAAACTTAACGACCTGCCGTGATATGAATACAGTGGTTTTTTTTGCATAGACCCTTGTCCTCACATGTCCAAAGCTTCTGTTTTTGGGACACTACTTCAGCATTCATGTAGACAACAGTAACAACTCACTGACAAAATATTTTAGTGCTTGGCAGAATTCATTTCGATCTTAATACAGCTCATATGAAAGGCCATAATCTGCATTTAGTCATCTTTCTCTGGGGCATATGATGAGAAACATAGCCATATCAAAGTTGGGGTACGCCAACCATTCTGTGGTAAACTAATAAACTCATCCTCATTGATCTATTGTGGCGCCCCAGAGGATATCCTTTCATCCACATCTTATGACCGGATTTGAACTCAATTCTCAAACGTAGCCAGAATTTAATGCTCACATCATTAATAACTACCATGTCTCCAAGATGCTGCCCCTCTGTACACCGGTACTCTTCAGAGAAATCATTCATTCAGAAGCCTCACTCATTCTTTAAGAACTCAGCGTGACACCCTGCCGCTCGTAGAAGCCCTGGAAGTGTAGCTTGAGGACATCGGCTGCCGCTGGGATGGATAAAGACTGGGGTACGTGAAGAAATCTGGAACCTCCACCTTGTACAGAATAAGGCAAGGTTGTAAGAGGCCGAAGCAGCTTATTGCCTTAATAAATGACAGCAAGAATAGGCCAGTAGCCCTGTTTTATACAGCTGACAGCCTCCTGAATCCCGTTCTGGTCAGTCAGCTCACTGAAAATCCAGCACCACAGTGCTGTGAGTTTGCTGTGATGCTATGATGCGCTATGCTATGTTGTTAGCATTTTGCTAATATCTGTCAGCTACCATGCTGCCCTCTTTTCCCAACACCGGCTGACATTCCTCCAGGCACTTTAAGTAGCTAAAAAGACTTTCTAAGCACTTGCTAAAAATGTAACCCACTCCTTAATTCCTAACACATTTACTTCTGTCAATGAACTGGAAATCAAAGACTGGTCACCATCTTAAGGACTATTCCAGTGCCATAGACATGTAAGAGAATCAACACACTCCCCTAATGATCTCATTTGGCGGGGGATGCATGTCTGTATCCTCGTTTTGAAGAATTTATCAAGGATCTGTGATGTTAGCCCCTGCTTATGCGTCACACTCCATACATTCCATGCTAAAAAAAAAAAAACCACACATCTGTCCTGAAGAGGGAGAGAAGTCATTCTAATCCCCGTACTGAATTCACAACGTTTAACCTAACAAGGACATTCCATTTCCTTCCCTGTGTTGTGTGCCTCTTTCTTCTCGTGCTCACATCTCTTCCTAACCTCCCGGATACATTTCACCGAGGGAGTCGAGACGCGAGGAATTACTTCCAATGTAACAGAATGTACCCTCAGTGACACAAATACAGGCGGCATGATATCAGGTCTCCATCAAAAAAATGCATAGCCCTGACCTTCGGCCCACGTGGCTGTGGTGAGAATTCTTTACAGCATTCTTCTAGTGAAGCCTAGGAGGCCAGATTCTCTTGAATATTTTAAAACCCAACAGAAAGTGTTTCTAACATTCTAACTTTCCTGTATGAGTACATTCTGGATTAAACCATGCCGTGGTTCTGCGTTCAATATTCGGTTTTGACTGCGCGCCGTGTCCTGGGACAACTTAGTGGGAAGTTTGCTGTATAAAAATAACATTTAATTGAATTGACTCCTAAGAAGAACCGCAGAGAAAAAAAAATAGCACGCACATTGGCTGCTCTATTTTTAGTGAAAAAAAAAATCTTTGGGTGATTATGCTGGGGGCTGAAACAGCAAATAATATTTTCGTGGTTCATTATCTCATGATTACAAGTTTCAATATTACCAACATCTCGTGATCATGAGGTACCTAGCTCATAATGTTTGATCAAGACAATCATCTCATAATCTTGAGATAATAAATGTTTTATATGGCCTCAGTGTGTCAAACAGAACCTAATGAAAATATCTATTTAGAAAGAAATGGTTTTGCAGCAGTTAAGTGTGAGTAGCACATGGTACATGCCTTACTTTCTGAAATGTATTTTTTTTTTAGTATTTTTTTGGTGACAGTTTAACCATGACCATTCATCAAATGCATAGCAAAACTCCTTTGGAGAGACACATTTATTAACAAAGCTGGAGGCTTTACATAAATGATAACAAAGGCTTAATCACCCAGCAGGATAGTGAAGGCATAATCCTTACTGGCGAAACTTTGTGTCATCTTTAAACAGATGGCTGCGGGTTGCTAGTTACATTAATGAAACCCCATCTCTACACCAGGTATTCATCTTTCTGACAGCTGGGGCCCCCTTGTGCACTTATCAAAGTTCTCCCATCATTTTTGGAGGTTTATTTCGGCCTTAATGCCACAGTATTTTTTTTTTTTTTTTAATGTGTGTCCGCAACGCTTCGTGGATGTGGGTTAGGTGATTATTGCACTTACCTTCAAGACAGAAGGGCGTTGGATCTGGACATAAATTATGTCTCGGCATTTAGGTAGGTAGTCAGTAGACTGACAGTGAACTGATGACCAGAGTCACGCTGCAGTAATTGCAGAACTATTTCTGTGCCCTTTTTTATGCCTGTGCTTAATGGGACAGACCTTGGCATAGCTAAAAACTATAATAATTTCTCTTGGAGTCGCTGCTTTATTTTATTTTTAACTATCTGGCTCTAGGGTTATAAATATGGCTATCTGTTTTTCAGGAGCTTCATCAAGAGCAGTGGCTGGCCTGCGTATGTTTCTTAGAAATCTGTACCTTGAGCACATGGGCACCAGTATCTGCTTAACTTTTGCCTCATAACTCAGCCAACTGAATAATTACAGTAACAGTTTGGATGGAATACAGGCCCTAATCATCTCTGTAGAGTCTGAGGTACGTGTACCTTAACCACAGCATGGTTGTAGCAGAAGTCTGACCTCCTCTGTGAAATTTAGAGTTACACTGCATTACACTCCGACGGTGCATTACATGTTGGGCTGTTCCACATCAGTGTTCCAAAGTTAGCCCATGCAAATCTGTGTTATTTGTGCAATGTTCCCAGTTGAAGTTTAAATTGTGCAGCTGTGGGAACTGAACCACAGCAGAGTGGGTAATGTTATGATGTCAGAATGGAATGGGAAGAGATCATCATCAAGTACTTCCTCTGATCGCCCGGGATCAATTATATCTGGAGCTAAGGTTGCACCAGTGTCAAAATCACTTCAAAATAAAGAAGTGTGGATGCACTGTAGTGTAGAAAAACAACAGAAAAGAAGCCTTAGCACCTGTGAAGCTCTAGGCATTACAGCTCCACAAACAAACAACTCATAACATTTTCAACTCACTCTGGGGGCTGTGGAATATCCTATATTACACTGTGTAGGTACACAGCTCTGATTTAGCCTCTTCCCTTCACATGCTGTTGCATTTTTTTTTTCATTCTCCCAATACACTGTTCTGTGGTCTGTTTAAATAGGTCTGCCTAATCCACAAATTAGGAAACTGCCCCAACTGTTTGGAAACTAAGTCCTCAAGGAGCCAAAATGTCTGCCCCCAGCTTACTCAGAGTCTTAAATCTCTATTTTTGTGGTCTGACAAATGCACTCCATCACAGCAGTAAATAGTCCCTGCAAACCGATAAAGACAAGATTACCTTTGGCCAGCAACACATTTAGCAAGAAATTTCATGTAAAAGGAGCGCATGGCTTGGTTTTCACCCCCATCTGATATCTCTAGCCTGTTGCCGAGCCATTTTAGTTAACCCTCTCTTATCTGATGATGTGTCTCTCACCATTATGCCTTTTTCCTGAGAATGCGGACTCTAAGAGGCCTGTTGCCCCTTCTCTATCGGTTCTCCATCTTGCTCAGAGTGTGTCTGTGGTGTATCCCGTGATAATGCCAACAAAGTGCTTGCAGGAGGAAGTTTGGGTGTAAAAAATGACATGTTCCTAGTTGGACTGTATTGTAAAGCCACAGGGAGAGCTGCACACGCTTGCGCCAAAAGCAAAAGTAATCATTAAATACTCAAAAATGAATACTACAGAACACAAAAAACTTCTCTGTGTAATACAAGCTTGTGAAAATGAATCAGAATAATCAATAACATTTAATATTACAATAAAAAATCACAGTCACCACAGTTAGACACCAATCTCTTCATATCTAATATTTCAGTTTTTAAAATTCATGACTGCCCTTGTGATGATAAAATTTTCATATACACATAGTTAAATCAGTGACAGTAAAAAGAAACAAGTGAAACCAGTTTTGGTGGCTATTATAGAGATCACATGTTCTGCTTCTACGTGAGTGAGAGATGAAGGCCTCATGGTTCTTCTTCTCACAACCTCCAGAATATCATTATACAGCCCAAAGCTATTTCTGTGTGTGTGTGTGTGTGTGTGTGTGTGTGTGTGTGTGTGTGTGTGTGCGTGCATGTGTGTCAGATGCTGACACATGAGACTGCCGTGTTTTCACATGTCAGCGTTACCATGCCATTTGGGACATAATACCAGGTGCCCAATTTCTCACCTTCCCACACACGGCCTTGCCTGAGGTCTCTCTACAAACAAGTCTTCTGCAGTCAGGCAGTTTATGCTGAATGAAAGACTCGAGATCCACCCCTGATCCACAGCAATAAGTCAAAAATATCTTACAAAAAACATAACCTCATTTCTATTTTATTATTAAGAAAAAGAAGAATATATTCACAGAGTTCTCCGTTTTTTTTATTCAACCTCTTAAGTCATAAACATTGACAATTACAAGACTTTGTCTTTAACTTCAGGTTTGATTCAGTTCTGTTTGTTTTCTTTTGCTTGGATGCAGTGCACTTTGCTTTAAGTGCTGTGCTTTATGACTCATAATGGCAGTTCTCTGTGACCATATGCTGACTCTCTGCATATGTGCAATTTGCGGCTCTCAGAGAGCGTTTATCATTGAAAGAATCTTAAATGCCAGATTAGGCAACTGGGGAAAGACAAAGTTATCCATTTTATCTTAAATTGAACAGAGTGTATTAGAAGTGTTACTCAGTCTCTAAATGCACAGCAAGTTAATTATTTCATATTTCCTCAGATGCCGCAACAACAGAATGTAACATATTAAACCGTATAAATACATCTGCCAAGGTTTCAATAACATTCACCCCCGAGTCAAAAACTCAACGACACAATTCTTCTCCAGCAGATTTTCACTCTTTCCTCATTGCAGCTGAAATTGATGACTAGACATACAGAGAAGCCATAAACTTTTTGCCATTATACAGCCATATTTTACAGCCATGTACAGAGGAAGGGTCTTAATGAGGTTTAGTAATTTATCACTGAGAGCATATACCAGTTTGTAGTTAGATCAACTGTGTCCTCTTTACCTGATGGTAAATCTCTTTTCCCACAAACAGGCGCCCCATGATTGAAACAGCTCGTCTTTACAAGCAGGGGCTGGGGAGTAATGGCGTTACGTAAATACGTAACGGCGTTACGTATTTAAAATACAAAATACAAAATATGAGTAACTGTATTCCGTTACAGTTACCAAAATATTTAGATTACTGAAGAGATTTACATTGGATTTTTAAATTTAATTTCTTTTAAATACTTCTTTTAAATTTAATTTTGTTAATGTTTATTCAGTTGGAAAATCTATCCAATGATAGGCAACTCTGGGGTGTATCTCCCATATGCCCCTCACGAAAAAAAAAATAAATAGAAGAAAAAATCGCACAGCCTGCCTAACTCACAAGACAGTAGAATGGAGAGTGAGACAGAAAGCAACCAGCGCAACGCGTTTATGTCATGGAAATACCGGGACCATTTTACTTTCAAATTTGGCAAATGTTGCAAGTTGCAACATAACAGTACAATGCAAGCTGTGTTTGCCAGCAACTAAACTGCTATCCGCTTCAAAAGAGTCAACCTCTAACCTGAAGAAGCATCTTGAACTAAGTTCTCTTTTTCATTATTTAAGCTAATATTGATCACTAGCTAGCTATCTTACATAGTTTGGCTGCACTGGATTAGCTATTCAGCTACCTGGTAGACTAGTAGGTATAGTATTAAAGCTAACTAGCTAACGAGTAGATACAGTGACAAAACAAGTGAAATTTCACATGTTCAAAACTGCGATTACTCCAACAATTTTACGCAAACAGATTAGTTGTTCAATTGTTAATTATTATTGTCTGTGCATGTGGGCGTGTTTAATTATTGGATGAGGCTAGCCATTTGTTAATGAGCTACACCTGTGTGATTAGTCTGTGATGAAAGACAGGTGTGTGGCTGCTCAGAAGGGGGGGGTGGGGTTCTGTGAAAGGCTGGTGTTGGTTTTTCTGGTTATTTTAAAATGTATTTTTATATTTACATTCATTCAATTTATCTACATTTATCTGAAGCGACCCACAAGTGAGGTAGCGTGCAACACAAGCAAAAAACCATAAGGAGTTAGCAATATTAGAAGTGCTGCATGAACAGGTGTCAGTGGTTGGCCAGACAAGGTACTTCATGTTTGTAGGAAGTGTTGGCTGGGTTCTCCACGTTTTAAAATAGTCCTGTAGACAGGTGAAGACAATGCCTGAAGGGGGTCTCCATCAGGGTTCATAACAGAGCACATATGTGTGAAGGTGACTTACAGTATAGCTAATGGGAACATTCCTTCTCCAGAGTAATGACTTTACAAGTTAGTGCTCAGTACATGTCCCTGACCTGACCAGTCTCTGATTAAACTTATCTACTCTACTACAGTATCTGAAAAAAGCAGTGTGTCGTGGGAATATTACGACCTGTAACTGCGTGTGTGGTAAATACAAACTGGATGTGCACATATGTTAAAAAAGCTTAGAAAAATAGGGAATATAAGTGCTGCCATTACTGAGTATTTATTAAGGTTTTATCAATTTAACAGTTTTGAAGAGTGAATTCATTGGCAGACATCTGTTACATACACACCTGTGAAATATACCAATTAAAACCAATTATATGAGTATATACTCATAAAAGTATATATATGACTATATATACTTTTAAAATTCTATAATTCATATGCTGCATGATTGGAGGGAAAAAAAAAACTATTGTCATACTGCTACAATATCTCGGTGTTTGAAATTGAAATCAGACATTTACCAGGTCATTATTCAGTCAGACTAACAGTGGAGAAAAACCCATGAACAACAGAAGGCCATTGTCATTTGACATTCACCTTAGATGACCCTTAGAAGTACCCCTTTCAAAACTTGCTTAAGAGGCATCTGTGGTCTGGTCAAGGACTACACAGTCACTCCTCCCCTTCCACGTTCCACGTCTTTCTGCTATAGTTAGTTCACCTCCGCTGGGACTGTGAACTTGATGGTGGGGCCATGATTTAACAGCAGGAAGGAAGAACCATCCACCACTTTCCTCAAGGACACTCATTTAAGCTATTTGTTGTTCATTTCGGGAACGGCACGGCCTGAGAGGGTGTGTGAGAACTGAAAGAAAAAGGAAAGGAAAAAAAAAAGAAGTAATGCTTGCTTACGCACGTTACTAAAAGTTAAGGATGAAACGTTCATAGCGATTAGGCTGAGCGCCCTGTGCAGGGTTACTTGGCTGTTGTTCCTCTTCAGGAAGGAACATCATGGCAGGCTGCCATTGGAGCAGATAGCACAGCACTTTGTCTATAGAAACATCTTCCTGTCGGTGCGAACAGAACACCGTGATGTGTGGCCTCATCCAACATGCCTCAGATGCTGTTACGGTGGAGCAAAGCTCAAAGCTGCAGTTACAATCCCACTGTTCTTTAAATCAACTGGATTTTCCACCTCATGCCCTGCACCTGCCCTCAGCCCGTTCTTTTATTATACAAACCAGTCCATCTGCAAGTACCCACCGTAGCAGTGTAAATATAAGTAGTAAAATGATAAACAAAAGCAGAATGCAACGTGACCTAAAATTACAATTTAGCATGGAGTGGAATAACCCAGGATGGTAGCTAAATTGTTATGCGCCGTAAACATAAATCAGTAGCTATGACAACCAATTTTCAGCGAGCGCTGCTCTGTGGATTTGTCTGTGTTTGTTTCCACCATTTGGAGGGTGGGAGAAAAATTGCACTTCGCACTTGTGTATAAACAGAAATACCGACGCACTTCCGAGTCACAAATTCGAGAGCGGGGATGAATGCGAGATGGGGACAATGGCATCCGCTCTTATAACCAGCAGTGGATTTAATGAGTGTTGGGACGGGGCACATTTTCAACGTGAGGAGTTTAAAGCCCTCGAAATTCTGCCATCTGCCAGAGAGGAAGTGCTTGGCTCTGTCAGAGTGATAAAGGACAGAGTAGAGAGGGACCCTGGGGGGGTGAGGGGGGGGTGCGCAAAGTCAATCCCTTCATCAGCTGCATGAGCAGGCAGGGGTGCGTACCCGCGCCCTGCGCGAGTCTCAACCACAGCCCAGACTCTGAGAGGCTCAGAGTACTCCTGAAAGAGAGTGCGCTCCTCAGCTTGTGAAGCGGAGGCCCCTCTCGTCTCCTGGCGACCCGCACATGTCTCTCCGAGAGGAAAGCAGGTCTTTGATGGATGGGAACAGCCGCCCAGTCCTTCAGTGGCATGCGATGTGTGTAAAGGTGGACACGCTTCCAGCTTCCAGCACCGGAGAGACCGGGCAGACGCGCAGCACTTTCGTACTTGCAAAAATGAGCGCTGACGGTGAACAGGGGCCTTACAGAGTCTTTTTGCAGCATGCATTCTACTGAAGGGAGGGAGGAGACCATAAGCGCGTGCATGGCAGTGAGGCACTTCTGAGAGAAGAAAGGCAGATGTAATAAAAGAAAGCCAAGAGAAATCCTGACAAGCAATGGAAGTGAAAAAAGGGGTCAGTTATAGTTCAGGAGCATTAAAATGGAGGCTGGATTTATAGATGTCATTACTGAAGCCCAGGCCTCAAATGTTTCAAAGTTCAACAAGGCAATGAGTCAAAAGTTGCTTTTTAGTTTAGTTTATTATTATTAGTAGTGGTATTTTATGAAAGTAATATCCATTCTATACATGTATATGGATGGGTTTTTATGGATGCATTAAGACGACAGACAACTAGGCAGTTCACATATGCATATATCCATACACATGGCTGGATGTGAAGAAGTTGATGTTTGATATCTTGCTCTAGGGTAGATCAGTAGGACCCCATCTGCAATTCGAAGCTGGAAGCCCCTAGTTACAGGGCAAGCTGCACTCTTAGCCGGTAGAGAGCAGTTTCCTGCCATCCAATTATTTATGCAAAGAGTTGTGGATCTAAATATGAGTTATGACCATACCCTTTGGAGATAGTCTTTTGGCAAGAACAAATATGTGGATATTTTAATGAGAGATCATAGGATATTAATTATTTTGGAGCCCCAAGTGAACGACCTGACCTGAACTACAAATAAAGAAACGCGTATAACCACATAGGAGGTATAAGCACCTGCTCACAAACTTCTTCATCTGTTTTCGCCAGGTAAAAAGTGAACAAATCAACACTTTCTGTGTTCATAAAAGCCTGAATTAGGCTCCCCAGCCGGTTGGCATTATTTATCTGCATCAACACCACTCAGGTTTCTGTGCTCTCATTATAGTACTCTCTCATTCGTTACTGTCATCAGCCTTCTGTCTCCGGGTGAGGTCACATTACTGACTGAAACGAGAGGTAACAGCACAATGGAATTTTACTCTGACTACGGCTGCTGAGTGAAGGAAAAGCTGATTTGTTTGGTATGGAGCAGTCCCATATAGGGAGAGAATTTATAGAATATGTTAAACTTGTTAAACTACAAAAATATCTATAGTATTTATACAATAAAGTACATGTTCAGGCTGTTAACCTCTTGTACTGTATGTTTTACTGTTCATTAACATTTTTATAATTAGGTTAACTGTTTATTATTAGCTGTTCTTATTATTTCTTGTGTGCAACTCCTCCTATAGCCTTTTATCTAAAGTTATGGACAACACCTTCAGCTAGTATCTTATTGCAACATCTAAAATACTTTCCAGGATATTTACGGTTTCACTGTGACAAATTTCCCATCAGCTAAACTAGGTAGAATGTTCAGATAATAAAAGTTGTAACACATACAGCTGATGTCACAATGGCCCCGCTACAATTGCCACAGATACAGACCATCTCTCAAGCAAAGCTTATAATACTAGCTTTTTCAAGCCAACTTAGTTTGTTCTCAACTTTTCCTTTTCAGTGATGCCAATTCCGAATCAGAAGTGAAGCGTTTAAACAGACAGAGATGCAGAACTAAAAGGAATAAATGCAGGCCTCGCGGATGTGTGAAAATTGTGAGGGGAATTTGACTGTCTTTTATATTTTAGGGTCACACAGGCAATTATGCAACGCAGCAGCTTTCATTTTGACAAAGACAGCACCTTGCTAATAATGTCTGACACTTGCGTTGTTGACCTTCTGCTGACAGGTAGGAGGTAGCGTAACCTGAGAAATATCATGGCAGTTATGCCATCACCAACAGTTCCCCCAAAGCAGTAGGCCAAAGACTGGCATAATTGAGCTACTTTGTAAGGCTTTGTCATTTAAAGTTTATGAGATTTTTTTTTATTTTTTTTACAAAGCCCGTTTCTTCATTAGTTTAACATTGTCATGGTTAATGCTTCAGTGCTTGGTACAAATCAGGAAAAGATAGTGCTGAAACAAAATATTAAACTGATAATTATTGGCAATATCTAAGTTCTGTGACAGTCACTGAATATGCGGTTCCAAGCTACAAGACCTACATTAGAAGCCTTCTTTTCTTCTGTTCACTAGAAATGGAAATAAATTAATTTCATTAATTTTCTAACAACTTCATTCAATTATTTTTTTATTAAAAAAAGAAAGTAGGGGGAGGTCCACATTTGGGAAAGTGTTCGGAGAAGGGTGCTGTTAAGTTCTAATGGCACAGATGAGCAATGAATTAAAGCAAAGCTGTAATTTAAAATTCCGCAGAAGAAAATGGATTAATAGCAGCAATATTCATAATTCCTCCTAAACGCCATTTTATAAAGAATTGCATCCTCTAATTTAATTAAATTTCATCACTGTTTTCTTTTTTTTTTTTTTTTTTTTTTGGCAGGCGATGCCGAACAGGCTGGGAATGGTTCTAAGGGGTGACCGATCACAGGAAAGACACGCTGTATGTGACGGTTGAATAATTTGCATCAAGCGGGGAGGAACGACGGGCCCAGATATTCTTTGCATTGCCGATTGTGCTATTGCTCTGCCTTTGGAATTCTAATGAGGCCGGTTTGCTGTTGATCTGTGAAAGAAGAAGCCCACTTAAGGGAAGAAACAGCCAGCCTGCGATTTCTTGTCCACTGTCTCGGCTTTAATTGAGAAAATCAATTCGATAAGACACTTCGCCAATAAAACTAATTCTCCCTCCCCTCTTTTGTGGTCCCCCTTGCGATATGTACACTGTGCTTATTTGAAAAGGAGAAGGGGGGACGGTTTGGACGGTTGGTTACCCACATGCACACAATTCTCCGAGCTAGGTTGGGGGGGTGGGGGGGGGCTGTACGGAGCATTTTTGATACGTGCTTTACCTTGAATCAGCCCCGAATCATGCCTCACGAAAGGCGGGAACGTCTGACAAGTGTCACGGATTGCCGGGGAAATTTATTATCGGAGAGATCTGCTTAAGAATGTGAACCTGACAAAATTTCGCCTCCGTCTAATCAATCAGCTGCGTCCTCTGTGAGAGGACACTGCGCAGCGGTCCGCAGAGAGCCGCACGCATACTGCTTTCAGGCTGCAGCCATCCTCAGCAAAACAGGGAGGGGGAGAGGACAGACTGATCTCAGATCAGCTTAAATCCTTTACCCAGCACGCTTAAATAAAACCCTCATCAGGAAAGATGGTTCATGCCACTGCCAACACATAGGTAAAGACTCTTGTGGAAATGGTATGGTGCAGGCATCATTTTTGATTGACATAAACACAGCGTGAGTGTTTGATTCTATGCGGAAATACTGTCTATTCATTTTGTGACGTTAATGACTTTGTTTTTGAAATATTTTTCTCTGCAAAGAAAATCTACTGACCCACATGTTTTTGCTTAATATAAATGCGTTGTGCTGGCAGTCTTAATTATTTGTCTCTCAGCATGAAGAGCTTTATATAAAACTCAGCAAAGACAATGAAAACTCTGAACGTAACAATGATACAATACATTGATGGTGTTATCACTGTAACCAGCTGAGTTCACAGCATTATGAAAAACACTTCAAATGCACACACAGCAGTGATCCATGAGCACCTGTTTTGAATTATGCAGTTGCCGAAGCCCATAGATTGTGGCGAAAATCTTTGGGGAAATGTACATACGCAGCAAACCTTCCCTTCATTTTTTTACCTCCAGTTCCCACATGGCATCTGTCATATTCAGACAACATTCATTAGGAAAACTCTGCAGTTAATGGATAACAAAAACACAACGGATTTGGGTTTTCCACGGTCTCGGCGGAGGTCAAACGGACCGATCCGCTGCAGTTCGGGGGGGTCACCCGTTGACACCGGCGGGAATCGCCAGCGAAGACAGCTCTCCTCCCGCCTCCCCATATTGACTGCTGCACCCCGGCCGTGCCGCATTGGGCTGTTTATTCTAATTTGCGGCGAGGGGAGAAAGAGGGAGAGAGAACGAGAGAGAAAAAGAGAGAAAAAGGCGACGTCTTTCACAATAATGACGGAGCTGATTGAATCTGCTACTGGGCTGATTCCTGGGCCCCGGGGCTCATTGGTGCATAAACATCAGCCAATCACAGAAGCAGGAGGCTGGAAATGACAATAACATGACCTCATTATCATGACACAACCAGCAATTACAGATGCAAAGATACAGGCAGGCGAAAAATTGAATTCAGTCTTCAAAAGACACAACGTGGTAGAGAATAATGAGGGGAAAAAAAAGAAATCCAAAAAAAATAAGTCCATAACTGATGAGGTTCTCTTTTTGTTGAATACAAACACCACTGTATTAATCAGGGCATGGCTTTGATAGCACTTGATACCCTCTTCATCCAGCTGAAGGATTTTTAGATTTCAGTGCACACAAATTGGTTGCTGTCTTTTCAAAATTACCTAGGTTTTACAAGGGCTCAGAAATATTAGTTTGCTGTGCTCCGTTCCCAGTAATAAAACACTCTATGTATTTAATTCAATAAATGGATCCGAATCTACAGTAGATCTTGAAATAAAATTCACATTTGTGAATGAGAGTCATAAAATACGTTGTTAGGTACTATTTAAGATACTGATACCCTGCTTGGGGTTTCCAGCAAGATGGTATCGGGGAATAAACAAAACAAATCAAAATACAAAGCAAACATTACAAAATTCAAATTAGTTGAAAGACATACTACCACAGGAATCACCAGAAAGCTAACAAACGTGTTGATGCAAATTTTTCTGCAGCCTAGGTGTCTGGCAATTCAGACGTCCTGTGTACTACACTCCTTGTTTTTAGCTTGGGGGTATGTGGAATTCAGCAAGAGAACAGGACCGTCCTGTAATGTGATGCGTGACGAATGCGCACTCCATCAGAGCAAGATCCAGAATGTTCTATAAATTTACCACCTGAACGGCCACCTGTTGGATCCAGTTTCCATGGTGATTCCGCTGTCCTCTGCAGCCGGCTGTGAGATCTGTTACATCACGGTATGCGCACACGGCCTGGAAATTGAAAGGGATTCTGAGGAACATTCCACCCCCCCACCCCCACCCCTCTCTTTGTAGTTCGTCCTAAACCGTGGAGGGAAACCGTAAGAGATGTTGTGTCTAAGGGAAGCGGATGCATGTAAACAGTTCAGAACGTCCTGTACGCTCTGCGCACAATGGTGAAAAAAAGCAGGTGAATCAGAGCACTGCTCGGAGGACCATAGAGCTCTTCAGATGAAACATCAAGAGTCACGGACATGATGTCAGTAGTCCTTGAGCACTTCTATTTCTGACCGGAGTGTGCAAGTGTGTATTTTTCCCAAAGAATAAGTACAGCACAATGCATAACATTACTGCATACAAATGTATTAGCGAGTTATGTCATACATAATTATATTCAACCCCTCCTTTCACTCATTACTATCCAGCAGTCTTTCTCAACCAAACAAGTGACTCATCAGAGAAGGTTACCTCAGGTAAAATTTCTAGCTAAATCTTTTGACAACAAATTTTGTCTGACTCTGCTCAACTGATCTGGCAGTGGTGAATTTGGATCGAGTGTCCTTTTTTTTTGTATGTATCTCCTTTATTCTGCTTTATGTAGGCTTTGGTCACGCTGTTTTACCTTTAGCTAGCTAGCTACCAACCACCATTTGGAAACAGAATGCCAGAAGATAACTTGGAACACAGTAAATTGTGCTTGTGTGCATGCATGTTATTGTTTTGGTTGTTACAAAGGTTTATACATTATGTCCTCAGTGTACAAGGAATAGATCACTCTGTGCAGTGTGCTCTGTTGACACGCACGCACGCACGCAAGCACACGCACACACACACACACACACAGACTCCTGCGGGTGGTAATGCATCCTAAAGTTAAGCCAAGCGCCATTACAGTGCCCAAGAAGTGAATGTATACTAAGATTACTCACTGCTTAAAGCAGTTCATGCCATTAATGCCATAATAGCAGCTTATAGCATATCATAAAAGTATAACAGCATGTCTGCATAACAGAAATAAGTATAACAGAGAGAAATGTAGCTAAAAAAAAGATTTTATGTGCACATTTGCCACAATTTACAGGTTCTTTACCTTAAAGTACCTTCCTACAATACCCAGGTGTGTTATGTTATAATCCCCATGCTGCTTTACTGTGTATCTCTGCCGATGTTTCCGTGATATGGCTGGCTAGCAAGGTTCTTGTTTATACGCGTAGCTCGTTCGGGGTTTGGAATGGCTTGCCCGGGGCCGGACCGGATCATGTGGGAAAAACGGAGGCAGTTATATGCTGGTTTATGGCACAATAAAGAACCAAATAACAGACAGGTATAAAGCTCCCGATAAATGATGTTATCAAGTAGTGCAAACAAGTCCACATCATTTCAGACATATTGCAGTCTGTGAAGAATGCACCGCGGAGGACATGCTGTGAGCTTAGCTTCTATTTTGCGCCTGAAAAATAAAAAAGCAATGGATGTGTGTGTTTCCTTGGAATTTAATCACAGAATTAAATGATGAAGCTGATTAAAATACAAACTACAAGGCTGAAGATTATAGTGGATGACTTCTGCATGTTGACAATGTTACTGGATTTACCTTATGTATTTACACAAAGTAAAAACAAACAATCTCTATTGCAATAATAATAGTGTAGGTCATATTGTTACAGATTAAATATTCTGGCATTGTGCCTGTTTGAATTGTACACAATTTGAATCATAGTAGAGCCAAGTAAACACATGCATAGTCTAGGCCAATTTATCAGAAAGCTCTTTGTAATACATCACTTCAGGACACAGTTATTGGCTATGTTGACACAGTATTTTCTCATATTTTGAGAAGCTATGAACATAAACAGACCAAGGTCTTTAAACAATATGCCATTGGTTCTTCAGAGCCATTTTTCAGACATGGACTTGGTTACCTCATCTTAGATCAAGACGGTAGCTCTTTATCCTTTTTTATGAAGCCGGGCATCGGCTTCTCTCACTCCTGCATCATTCGTTCCCAGCGGCACTTGTGACGAAGCACCCGTGTCATTGTTTTAGCTCTATCGTGATGGCATCTCTGCCCGTCCGTCACCAGAACCTTGAGGAGCAACACTGACAGGTCCAAGAAGCTCTGAGTCAGGGAGCGCTGCC
The DNA here is from genome assembly GCF_013368585.1 of Megalops cyprinoides. NCBI lineage: Eukaryota > Metazoa > Chordata > Actinopteri > Elopiformes > Megalopidae > Megalops > Megalops cyprinoides. The sequence continues at coordinate 23,591,890 of NC_050604.1, forward strand.
AACTGCTCTGCGCAGAAAGTCACCAACATCGCCCTCCAAAAGTCACGCGGATTAGGCCGAGGGAAATGTCGCTCATTTCCAGCATGTTCCCTACATTTTGGCACTTTGCTGTGACAAACAGAAATGCCTGTGTGGGAAGGATTTTTTATTTTATTTTATTTTTTTTTTTTTTGAGTCGCAAAGAAAAAATGGTACCTACCGAACTCTGAATACTCCAGTTGGTCACTCTACAGTAACTGAGTCTGGTTCTGTTGACAACACGACTCAGGTGGCAACACTAAGCCCTGTGAAATCAATCTCCTCTCCGCTCTCACAGTGTAAACACTCATGTCAGAGCGGAGCGCTAGAAAGTGTTACAGACTCTGATTACACAACTTTCCCATCAAGTCGGACCAGAAACAGACAGTATCACCTGTTGCACTTTTTAATATATACAGTATATATGAAGCTCAACTTTTCAGCATTTTCTGGTAATCTTTTATTCTTCAGCACAAACGTTAAGCTTCTGTGATGCCGTATAAATTAAGCATGACTCATTCACAGTCCATGCTGAAGAAAATCTATTAAACCCCATAGTCCTTGCAACTACAAATGTTGGACCTACTATTATTACTACCACTACCATGACTAATTATAATGATAATTAACTATTATTATAATTATACAATTACAGAGTCATAATTGTTGGTTTAATATATGTGACATGAAATCAAATTTTAATTTAATGAAATTCAAATATCATGCGCATTTGAATAATGGGCAAGGTTATTCTAAAGGCTGAAAAGAGAACTGAGAGCTGATTGCTTCTTCAGCACTGGAATAACCAGGCTGCGTTTTGTTTTCAGTTATGAAATAAGTATAGGCTCACTCTGCCAGTCAGTGGTTTGGTACTACATGCCATACCCCAGTACTGCACATCAGCCTTGCCGATGAACACCAGCAACCTTAAACCGGTTTAGAGGGCCCATTCCTCCCAGACATAATTACTCTGGTAAATTTGAACATCCAGGCCATTTCAATTTGAGTGTGACTTATTTTTTTGAGCTGCAACGTGACCAGGGCTTGGCTGGATTCCAATTTCAGATCCTTAATCCCCCCCCCCCCCCCCCTTACTATCAGGGCCACAGGTATCTGCTCTCAACAATCTCCAATATGACGTCTGTTTCTTGGGAAGCGAAAAAAAACAGTGACATCACTGTTGTGGTCACACTCGGCAAGCCGACAGTCAGGGAAGGGTGAGCGTGGCGGGGGAAACGTGGAGTACCTTCGGAGCGTGTTCACGTAGAAACTACAGCATCCCTGCGGGCTGCAAACAGCGGGATCAGAGCAACAGGCTCTACAGCACACGCTGAGCCTGGCGGGACAGGGCGCTAGCACCAATTTCCACCGCAGAATATAAATTGATTGCTGTTGCTTTGGCTGTTATGCTTACCGAAACGCAATGGACCAGAGGGCCCCAACGGGCTGAGAAAACGCAGGCTGGCTGGACAGAGCCGGGCTCTTGCAGGGAAAGTCTGGTCATCTGTTCTTTCGGCTTGCACCCGTTTGCTAGGGACAAACTGTACTTGTTCCCCCCACCCTGGGGTCCCCTCCCTGCCCCCTCCCATTAGTCTTATTCCATATCTGAACACCTCTGAAGTTGAGCCGCACGAGTCGGTTTGTTTAATTTCCACTTCGTTCTGTTGTTTACTTTGCATGAAATGCTTTTAAGAGAAAAAAAAAGTAAAAATGCAAAAATAAAAAATCCCATTATTTCCACTTGCCAATGTGTTAAATTAAAGTATGTTTGAATCACTGCTCAATCCACTGAGTCTGGGTGGAGACTCATAACGGCACATAACGGCAGCAGGCATGCAGAGACGGAGAGAGCTTTATGAGTTTTATTTCAGCCAGGAAGTGGTCTTCTAGCACGTTAAGCAAACAACCGAATCTGCATCTGAATAAATTTGGAGAGTGTTCAGTCCAACACTCAACAAAAACGGGTCTACGCACTCGAAATTATTGCACGATTTAGGTGCGCCTTTGCATGCTCTTAAAACCATCCACACAAATACACCCGTGGCTGAGGTTTTATTTAAAATCCGTTGAAAATGTGTCTGTTTATTTATTTTATTTTATTTTTGTCAATTGTCTTGAGTTATTCAGTGGATTTCAGAGTTGTTCAGCTGTTCCCTCATTTTCGGGCTTCCTTGCCTAAGTGATCATGGTTCCATTCACAGACAGTTTCGGCAGGTCCCAGGGGAGGCTGACGGCACCCGGGAGAGCCCGCTTAATGGGTCCCTCTGGATGTGTTCCCTTTTCTTCAAGAGGCGTTTCGGGGGGGAGAAGGATGGCTCCCTAGGGAAGCTGCCAGATTGGAACAGGAAAAAAAAAAAATTATCCTCACCTTGGCATGATTCATTGCCCTGGGTTTTGATATATGTTTTATTTTAAGATCTGGACACAGAAGTGGTGTACGATTAACATAGGCACAGCGAAATGGTTGAAGTTCTCCTGGTACACATTATTTCTTGTAACCTATATCAAAAGCAATTGCTTGTTTGTTTTTATTGGGGGGTGGGGGTGCTACACTATTTTGTACATGATGTTCAGTAATGTGCTGTAATGAAGGATGTGAGGACAGAAGCTTCAGAAAATATATCTACAAGTCAGACTCCAGATCAAAGGTTAATTATCATACTCCTGTACCAGTGTGTATAATTAGCTTCCATTTCCACTGTTTCGCATGTTAGAGCTCCACCAACATGTTGGAAGGGGAAGGTGTCCCTGTAGGCCCAGCCAAACCTGTAAGGTCACCATGCAGTTTAGCTATAGTGCCTCTAATTTAAACCCAGGCGCGGGGCTCTGCTGAGCTCCACGCAGGAGACACGACGGAAAACACGCCGTGGCATCCGGTAGCCCGTCCTTGGGCCTGAGGGGAGAGCCTTGTACCTGGGATGTCAGGAGTCACTTCTGAGTGGAGCGGGTACTGGGGAGTCTGGACGTGAGAGGGATGGAGAGGAGATAGAGAAGGGGGGCGAGAGAGAGAGAGAGAGAGAGAGAGAGAGTGGCCCAGTTAGATCAGAACTGGAGCACGAGAGCGAGAGTGAGAGGAAGCGAGAGAGAGGAAGTGTGGAGGAGCGGAGGTAAGCCGGTGTCACAGAGTTAATTGCACCTCTACAAGGATCAAGGAACCGGATCGAATCTTTTAGATGGGGCTTATGTATTTTTGATGATTTCATTGACTATTTATTTTTTATTTATTTATTTTTTGAAGGCTGACCGTTGCGGGCAGCTGTGTGGCATTGCTGTTAAGGCAGTAACCAGAGGATTGAAGGCTTAAAAACCCAGCAGCCTTAGTAAAAATCAAGCCAAACAAACAGACATTATGTAAAAGATGTTCGTTTATTATAACTTATATTTATAAAAGTTTATATTTATGTAGGTTTCTGGATATGGGTGTCTTAAATGCTAATAGGTTATGATGTTAAAAAAAATGAACACACTAGTTATTATTTATGTTAGTGACTAACTGTATCAGTGCCATTTTTGTATTAACCCTTATTTCATAGGTATTGCATTGATGATCCCACTTTTAAGAGATTTTCCTAATGAATTTTAAGGAAAACCATTGGACAGGATTTGTGCGAATGCGTGTGAGTGTGTGCATGTATGTATACATGAGTATATGTATGCATGTGTGTGTATGTATGTGTTTGTTAAACTGAGTTGAAATGTCCTCAATTTTCAGATACGGCAGCTAGCACAGGTTTCCTTTTTCCGTGGCTCCTGTGTTTAACACTCTTCATGCAAAGCGGCTGGGCTTCGGCTGCACCACCAACGTGCTAACAAGATGTGTCCTGACTGGTCGCCTCTAACCTTGCTCAGACTGTCCCCGTAAAATCACTCCACATTAGGATTCTGTGCCCAAAAAACATACACGCGGAGCGCTCGGGGACACGATTCTCACGGTTGTTGTTTTCATTTGGTAATCATTCGCCGCAGTAAACAGATGCCACCAAAGTGGTCTCGCGTCTATTTTTACACGCAGCTAAATTAGAGAGAACTGGCCAGAGTACCTTATTATATAACATGCGAGTAAGCCATCGCTAGATATTATTAGGCTTTGCTGAAAGTGCTCTCTGCCTACAGAACTGGCAGAAGAGGAAAGAATAACAGGGTTTTACCCCTCTCCTGCTCATTTTGGTTTGTTTTCTGTGTCTAAAATATAGCTTCAGTTTTAACACTCAGTATGGCCCAAGCCTACACTTATCCCTGCCTCCCATTTTGGGCCCTGTCCTGGCAGTGTTTGAACTGCTCTTCCTCGCAGGCTTTGTGAAGGGCAGGCATTGGGCGTCGCCGACCTTTGTCACCCGCCATCATCTTGGGTCATTTTCCTGCTCTGTGACAGCAGCTAATGGGGGGACTGAGATCTCTCGCTAAAACCCGGGATGGCAGCATGTGACCCTGTGCCATAAAAAAAAAAAAAAAGGAGACGAGCAACAGGGTTACGGGAGGGAAAATGAGGAGAGTAACAAATTGAGTCATAAAAGAGGCGCGTTGGTGGAAACGAGAGAGAGAGAGAGGGAGAGAGATGCTAAAGCAGAGGGCTTTGGAGAGTAAAATATGAGTGGATGGATGAGTATAAATTTGGAAGATGGAAGAGAATGTTCTGATCCTTCTCTCTCTCACTCTCACTCCTTGGTCTCTCTGTGCGTAAAACACGTTAAAAGAGGCCTTAAATCTCTGTTCAGGCAGATAATGGAGATGCCTCTCCATTATGCGCCCTGCTGCTGTTTGGCCCATCCTCGAGCGTCAGCAGAGTGACATCACGCTTCATCACGTGACATTGAAATCTCATGTCCCACATGGAACGTTTTTCTTTAGCAATCACAATGCTTAATTATCCCACCTGATTCTCAGTATGTCCCACAGGCGAGTCACTGAGCCATCAAACGCTGCAATCTATATCTATTTTCCTTGTGCTTGTCCTAAACAAGATGTGGTCCAAAATGTATTAGAGACTGAATGCTGCCTTTTCAGTACGTAATTAAACCACTAATACAGCACCGCTGGTCTTGGTGACTGAAGGGATTATAAAAAAAAAAGAAACAATTGCCTGAGTTTAATTGAACAAGCAGAATTATTTATGTGAAAAACCATGTCTTACACCCTAAAGGAGAAACAAGACCCCGGTTCTTAAGCATCGGGAATGATCGTCACCCAGGCAATTACCCAGAATCCAACACTCCAATCCAAGCGTGCAAGGTGAAGAGACTGACTGGCAATACACACGCATACACACACATATGCACACGTGCACACACACACGCACACACACACACACATATATATGTGTGTGAGAGAGAGGCGAAGCTTCCAAAACATCAGGCCAAGGACCACTCTTCTCTTTGTTGCTCATACCCCGATGTATATACCACCCACCCCTCATCAATGTAGTAGGTCCACAGACTGCTAGGCCCTTGCCAGGTAACAGAAAAGAACAGGACAGAGCTGCTGTGGACGAAAGCACTTTGATATACAGCATCACCCGTCACTTCTGATTGAGCTCTGATATTACCACAGAGCTGAAGGTACTGTACAGAGTACAAAGAGAATATATGTTCATTTAAGTACACTAGACAGCAAGGTAGGGGCACTACACCGCAAGAGCAGCGAAGGGCTCAACAACAAACACGACCTTTGTCATGTTCAGTTAAACCGGCCTGAATATGAACTAGTGCAGAGAGCAGCTTTTATGCACAAGCAACACAATAACATCCCCTCCCAATGTATTACAGGTACTACTTTACAACAGACTGTTTGACTGCAGATGGTGGCTGTGGGGGGGGGGGGGTCTAATGTCCCTCTCCAACGCACAATCATAAAACGTGACCCCTCTACAAAACAAAAGCGAAACGAACAGCCAACCAGAGGAAGTGAAACGTAAAAAAAAAAACAGAGGAGGAGAGTAGCAAATCGACTCATAAAAGTAACGGTTTGGTGGAAACACCGAGAGAAAGATGTAAACGCACACCGGGTTGGGGGCAGGGATGGAGGGGAGGGGTGGTAGAGGGAATAAAACATAAGTTTGTGGGCGAGTGTAAAGTTGTGCGATGGGGAGAGAAGAGAGCGTTTACTGGAGGGGAAGAGAGAGTTGGGGAGGGGCAGCAGTCTCCTGCTGTTCCTTCCCCTACCTCTGATGAACAAAGATTAAAAAGAATACATTCATTAAAATGTGCATAAATTGCCAATTGAATAAAATTAAGATTCATGTGTATTAAAATGCCATTATTAATTTAAACCTTTTCCAAATCACCTCTTGATAAGCAGTTATCCCGTAATTTTCAGAGCCACCTCCTTCAAATGCGGTCCTGATGAAATATAGATGATCTTGACCTATTTAGGAGACGCGCAGCGGAGGTTAAAGCAAAAATAAAGAGCGTTTTCGTGTTTATTCCTGTGTTGTGTCCCTCCACGCTTTCCAAACCACTCAAAACATGCATGGCTTTACAATGGGGAGCTGTCAGCCAGTGTTACGAAACAGTCTAATCGAGAGTTTGTGTTTTGTTTTTTTTTCCACTGATACAGTCTTATGTGAAACCATTGTAATATTTTGTCATAATATATCATCAGCAATGCAATTAACATTCATGGGTAATTAAAAAAGAAGAAGCCAAGTGCTAAATGCAGTACATTTAAAGTTATGTAATACTAAAGCTATGTTACCATGTATCTATAGAATGAGCGAGGAATGTCTTCTGTCAGTACTGTTACACATATATTTGTATATTACTCTGCTTACATATTCATGCATTTGCATTTGAAAACCCGAGTGAAAAATAAATTGGTGTTGGGGCAGTAACTTTGATCAGTTATTGTTGTAAAATACGTAACATGGTATTGATTTTTTTTATTCATTCGTAATTGTGAGATATTTTAAATAATTTCCTGAATGTTAATGTTGGACTTTTAAGAAAGCCACCACTACAATTCTAATGCAGATAGAATACAATGTAATTTCATTTTTTACTGTATAATATCTGTGGGTGCAATCTGTAGATATATGAGATGGCCTAATCAATTTACCCCGGACAAAACCGAAAACCTTGGCAGATTCCCTGTATCGGAAGGTCAGAACATCCAATGTTCCTCATTAATATTTTGTCTTTGCCTATTTATTTAGCGTTGTGGGTACCTACAGTACTGTAACTGAAATGCAGGAGGTGGGGAACATAGCCATCTGTCAGTACAGTAAAGCCATGCATCATTTAAGGGTACGTTCACAGGTTAGGCGAGGACACACATTATTCATCCTAAAAACAGCCCCCCCCCCTTCGCATAATTCGCATCATTATTTCCAGTAATTACATCATGACACTGGCCCCCCCCTGAGCTCATCTTTCCTGCCTCCTCTGCATTTTAAAGCAGACAGAGTCCCCTCTCTCGCTCTCGCCTAAACAGCCTCCCTCCAAGCTCGCATCCGCTTGGACTGCGGGTCGGGACCCTCTTCCCTATAACGATATATCTCATTTCTCAGTGTTCTTCTCTCAGGCTTCTGTGCCACTCAGACGTGACTGGAAACACATTTTCAGTTTTGAGTTTCTCACTCTGATTGGTTGCTGTGCCCAAAGGTCACAAAGGAGGCATCTGATTTTGCTTTGTTTTCCATGATAAAAACACTTCCCATTTTCCTAAATCACATACTGGAATACTACTCAGTATGCTTGGCATGTATGCGCTGTCATCATGTAGTCACTCATTTACAGTAAGGGAGGTGCAGTACGCTCAGATGTCACACTGTAATTACCGGAAAATGAAGGATGCGTCATCTGCACACTATCCAGGAGCTGTTTCACATTTTCTATCCCAGAATTCATTGCAAACAGAAAGGGGTGGTGCTGTTTGGTGGAGCTTGAGATAGAAATGGCAGAGGAGAATATGAACAACAGAAACATCAAAAAGAAACTGCTATTTACTAGCACAACCGTGCTGTGATCATGGCACTTAACTAGCTAATTAGCCCATAATCCACCGGCTGTATCACATATTTAGCTACAGCAAGGCTAGGAATCACATGTAGCTTGAGCACGGAGGAGAGGACTGGCCCTAATCACATTAGTAATCAATACGGCCAGACAGCAACACTGAAGGATTGAAACTGTAAGTGCAAACACTGGATTGTGTACTCCACAGGTGTCAAAGAGCCTCAATGGAAAATTATGATGCGGATGCACATTCACAATCAAAAGCTTCACAATGCATGACATAGGCTCACGTGCATACACTTAGTGGAATATACTGAAAGATTTATCATAAAGTACATCTAATGCAGTGTGCTAGCCTGCGGTAGCACGCTTGTACACAATTTAGGGCACGGCCACATCGGATGAACTGCAAACAGCTTCTTTAATTAGACATATGCTTCTGAATAAGACGTGTCGGCGGTATTTACACGTGCGTCTACTGTGGATAACACCAAGGAGGATGTAAATAAGCCTTTCAAATGCCATGTAGAGCTTGTGTTGTTTTATAAATAGAAGTGAAAGACAATGGCATGCCATTTGACATTTCTTCTACTGAGTGACCCACATACGGAAACCCTTTACTCTAGTGTACTTTGAGACAAGTATTGTTTACGTCCTCTTGGCCTTCATGTGATTGGTTCATACCTCACACAGAATTCTGTAATGCTTGTTGTGTTCTCCTCCAGTTTCTCAAAAGCTGGTTTTCCGCGTCACAAATCTACTCACGGTGGAAAACAGTCAACATTCATAACTGAACGACCTGTTGAACCATTCCATCGCCACCTAAAATCAAGCGTGTTTTATGTGCCTGCCAAATCTGTGTTTGGCCAGATGGGCATGATCAAATAAAGACACCGAAGGTAGTGAAGTGATGACAGGTTTTGTTTTTAACATCGTTAGAATGAGATGAGAGCACAAAATCTCAGTAACGATCACTCTCTGGGATCAAGTTAAGGGTTCAAGAGGAATTTTATGGACCTTGTGTATATTCACAGGTCATAAAGGGAAATTCATTAATTAGTGATGCTGAAAATGTATTAGATAAAGGATCAAAGTGTGAATGCAAGTGTGAGTTATAATTCACTTTATTTTATTTTTTTTACAATAGGGTTCAGATGACCTGTCAGCTCATTATCATGTCAAATTGCTTAATCCAGAAACGCTGTGCTAAACTTTTTGAATATGTTCCCTCCGATTTTCACACTACCTGCTCAATTGTTTTGTTTTTTTTTTCTTTCTGTCACCAATGAGGTTTTCTATACAGTATCAGTCGTTTGCACCTGTTATGGTTTAATTACTTTGTGGCATGTCTCCAGAGAATACTAAAATGACACCGTGTGGTCAGATTCATTAAAATGCCAACCTTATTTCCACCCCACTGCTAGTGGCCACTGAAGCCATTGATTCCCCAAAGTCATTTCTTTAGCTCAGCTGTTTGAATATGAATAACTGTATTAATTTTAATAACGATCCGCAGCTATTTCTGAATGTGATTAACCTTTTTCAAATGACCTCTGCATTTACAATTTGCAAGTGATTTGCTCGGTAGTTGTTCACCTACCTCAATCCTTTCTGCCACCCCTTTTTTATTTATTTTTTTTTTACAACTCCAGGTGAAATTTTTTTTTTTCAAAGATTTCTGTCCTTTACCTTGGTGTGTTTTGTGGTTATTAAAAGAAAAGGAAAAAAAGAACGTGCAGAAATCAAAATGTCACAGCTGGCTCAACGGTACAACATGAAATCTACTGTTTTCTCTTCAGAAGATGAAATGAAAGTGTGTGTGGATTTAATGAAGGCTGACTGGGACATTCTTTTGGAAACTAATGTGCATAATTGGTAGTTGCCTTGTGAATGACAGAAACATGCATTAATTATTAAGGGAAGCTGAGGGCAGCTGCAGTGATACGGAGCAGAGTTTATAGCCTAAGAGATGCCGGCTTGATCCCGGGTTCGATTCCCAGGAGGTGCCACTGATGCTATTGCCCCGGGGTGAGGTACTTAACCTGAATTGCCTCTGCAGATATCCAGCTGTATGAATGAATAGCATGTAAAGTTATGCAAGTCGCTTCGTATAAGGCTGTCCACTAACCACAAGGTAATGCAACATGCATGCTGCTATAGGTTATTAAGGGCAACAAGATGATGCTCCAGGACGTTGATGACGTGTGCATTCTGTTTCAGAGGATACTTATGCTGTGTGCAGAGCTACTACATTCATGCATAGGACAAAGACTTTTTACTGTTGCATTTTTTTCTTTCTTTTATTTCTTTTTTTATTCCCCACAGCACACCGTCTCTGTAATAGCATTAGAAAAGGAATGTATTGAAATGCTGCGGTTCCCTCGTTGAAAAAGGCAGATTTATTGTCAATGGCTGTGGTAGCCATTCTGTCAGAGTTTCCATTTACGATGTCCCACTCATTGTGTCAAGATTAAGGTTAGTGTTAACATCCTGCTTTGTTCTGCATCTATGGCGATAGCGACCAGCCTGGTTTGAGTGGTAGAAAATCCGAATCTCTTAGGATCACCAGATGCTTTAACTCATTCGCGAGACACGGTGATGGAATTTTTTTTTTTTCTGACACACACACAATCTGACAGCATGTTCTGTCTCAGTTATATGTTTCATTGATCATTTTGTAGAGCACTCAGAATTCACTGATAACATTACATTGTCAACTCAGGACTGATGTGGTAACAGACCATTTCTTTGAACCTCAGTCTCACAGGCATTGAACGACAGATTCACATGAAAAGACTGAAAAAGTGTGAATGACAAATATTGTTAGTGTGATATGGATAGGATGATCCTGTACAGTCAATATGGTTTAAGGTTACAAACCATGCTGTCCTCTGATATTCATTCATATTCAGTGCAAAGAGTGCTACGCTTATATGAATTTATACTGCAACTGTATTTGATTTATTAATCAAAAGTAATTTGATAACCAGTTTTGGTCACCAAATTTGTTTACCTATATCCCACTCAACCACCGCACTTTTTGTTTCCAGATGAAATATGTATGCGACCTTCAGAATGCTAACATTCTTTATGCCCTGACGAACAGCATTTGCTTAGCAGTACATCAGGCAGTTACAGGTGATTGAAATCTGTAGTTCTAACCAATCCCACATCATCTGGGATTTTTGTCAGTGAGGAAGGGAATAAAAAATGTGCTCAGCTTCAGTTTTTGAATTCTGAGAACATTGTGATTTAATCTGCTCTTATGGTTTTGACCAGTTGAACAATGGATATAATAAAGCCTCGAGCGCTAGACTCTTTTTGTTCACCCATAAATAAGTGAACAGCTGCGACCTGCATTGTAATATGGGTTTTTCCACATTTCTCAGATGTAAAGCTGGATTTAGTTGGGCTTTCACAGAATTGGTTCAAATCCTTAAGATATTTCTGTGTGTATTTTCTCAGAGGACACTTTGTGAAAGATGTCTGCCCGTGTGTAGGGCCTACATGCCAGGTTTCAATAATGCATTCCTGCCTGTGGTCCTCAAAAAAGCATAAGATTAGCTGAGACATCTGCAGCACAGAAGAAACACAGAAGCAAGCAAAGGAACTTGGCAAATGGCACTTTAACACCTGGTTCATTCGACTGTCTAGGAGTGCAATTTGGTTCATTTGGAGCTATGTGTGAAACACTGATGGTGATATAATCATGCCCCCCATGAAAAAGTGGTCTTGGACCGTTTGGAACTGTACAGAGTGAGTTTTTAATTTCTTCCACCAAAAAGCTTGTGGAGTATGACAAAAAAATACATTCAGGTCCATCTGGAAATGGCAATGATGAAGTACTGAAAAATGGCGCTGACCAGTGGGGCTCAGACACTCTGAACCTCAGCTGCCTCCCTCTCGTGTCTCTGTGTTCCTTTCCAAACGCACTGGGTCTTCTACAGATCAATCATCACTTAATCAAATTGTGCTTTTTTTTGTAGAGCATCTTTACAACTGCAGTGTCACAAAGCGCTGAACAGTGCAATTTTTTTTTTTTTTTCAGTGAATCAGAAAACTCTCTCAGACAAATTCTCTTGGACATAATTAAGATTTGGCTTACATTTCACGTTTTCTCAATCTCACAGGATACCATCACTGGGCAATATGTAAAAATGTAAAAATGTAAATGCATGGCACTTACATTCTGTGCACTTCTAACATGTACCTAAGTACATATTTTTGCAATGTAACTAATGAGAAATACAAGTCATGAGTTTGCGTCTTTACCCGTAGTTGTATTAGCCCTCTCCCTGCCTATACCTACCAATTACAATGTAATAACATAGCAGTTACACAGTAATTAAATATAATAACTGTGAATATTCAGTTGCTGTATCAGTGTAATGTGCCACATGTACTATAATGCTGTTATGGTCCAAATCAATGCACTAGTCTTAATTACTGTATCATAATATGACACGTGTTCATGCATGACCTAATACTGCAAACATCACCCATAGGTGCCTCAGTTGTTCTTTAAGATTCCTAATTCCACACTGGTATTTATGTAAATGATTCTCGTGGAATAAATGGGTTGTAATTTGGTCAGAGCTGGGATAAGATATATTTGAATTTCAATTCTGGGGATGGCCACAACAAAAAGGAGACGGGCAGTAGCGAGGGGCCTGTCTTTGGTTTCGGGAAAACGACCCGGCGAGCGCGCAGAAATCTCAGCACCGCTTCTCCGCTGCGGTTTGCATAACACCGCCTTTGGGTCAGGGACCAGCCAATTAAACCGTGCATAATGTGCGGCTGTCTTATTTATGTTTTAACACATCTTTCAGACACGTAACAGTGCTCCACATTAGGCCGCAGAATGCCCAGTGCACAGACACGCGGACAGATTTGCATGAGAGGATCTAAAATTCATGGGATGCCGGTACAGAGTTCTCCTCTTTGTGGACGACTGCAGGTTTCGCAGAGGGTTTTATTATAAATATTATATGGAGCGATGGCAGACAGTGTTCTCTCTTTTCACACACTGCTCACAGAGCAGGGCACTGGGAACAGAAACGCAGTAAATAAAGTTTAAGAGATTTAAAAAAGAATAAGTAATTGAATTTTCATGTTGCTCAAACTTGACATTTACATTCCTTTTGCGTCTATGAATAAAACAGTTTGATTTTGTGTGTTTGAAATTTTGTTTGTTTAAAGCTAGAATTGAATGTGATACACAGTATATATTTTTTTGTGAGGGGGGTTGAGGCGTGGTTGTGGGTAGAGGTAGGGGTCGCTCGCCAAAATTGTTGTTGCCAGAAAACCAGTAAATAATTTACTGTGTGAATGGCCACAGCGGGTATTTCAGAATCCACACGATAAGAATGCAGAAAAAGCTGCTGCTCCCACTGAAGAAAAAGAGATAAATGAAATGAAACAAACGATCCTGAAGGAGGAACAATAACAGCAATAATAAACCAAACTCTGTGGCTGTGTGGAAGAGAAGCAGAGGATGGTGTTGGGGCGGCGCTTGCCACAGGGACCAGCCGTGGAGGTGATCCGGTGTGACTGGGACCAGCTGGGGGAACCAGACGAGCCACTGGGAAACAGCAGACTGAGCAGGGGGGAGTGCAGGGGTCAGCGGGGGACACCCGAGGGAGTTCGGGCAAAACGCGGAGCAGCACTGGCACCTGCGGATCACCCACCCCCCTCCCCCCCCAACCCCTGAGGAGGAGGCGATGCGCTCTTTCCCAGCAAGACGCAGAAATGTCACATCCTTCATGTAGAGACCCTGCCTCCTGTAACCGAGACTGCAGGCATCTCGTCACGTAGCGCTTATTTATAGTCCGAGCACACGGCTGTCGGGTGCCAGGCGTTTTCCACAGGCCTGTACCACCACACGCGGTCCCCCGCTCCTCAAGTTCAGATTAATTAGGCTCTGAGCTGCTTTACTGCTTTACCTCTAACGAACCCGGCCCTGACTTTACAAACCCAGAGCTGATCACAGGTTTCCCACAGAAAAAAAAAAAGATTCGGGAAACTTGAGCAAATCGGCACAGCCTCGGATAAGCAGCTTACCGCTAAAACTGTTTTTTGTACCGGAGATGGTTTCCGTTTCTCTCAGGCTGCTGTGTGTACTGAACTTGCTGGATCTACATGGAGTAGCCCTGAAGCGCTGAAGTCAATTTTCTAAATGCTGCCTCCCTCCCTAACAGCTGCCCAACGCGGAGGCAGGGAATATTCGGAGAATCAAAAATCACTGCATGCGTACATCTAGCTTACCCCTCGCAGTGATGCAGGTGGAAAATATAAAGCATGTTTTTTTTTCACTTCATTAAGTGAAAGGTTGTCAGCGGGGAAGAAACAGTGGCAGAATTCCTAGGGCCATCTGCTGTACAGAATCAGAAATCAGGAAAGTTCCTCAAATCTGTATTCTGTGTTGAAAATCTGTTATTTCAAAAAAAAAAAAAAAGTGAACTTCCTGATCCATACCGACAACAATAGCTCAGAGCTGTCTTAGTTCCAGTGACACTGTTGGCAGTCAGCAGTGGGTTTGGCTCTCAGCTACCAATACTACCAATACATTCATCTCAGTCAGACAGTTAATGTTTTATACATTAATACATATAATAAACTGCATTAACCCCTGTAACCTAAAGGCCGCAGATTGCAGGCATATGAGCTTACCTGGCTCTCTGATAAAAACCTGGTCATTTTTCCACTTTCCACTTTCCACTCCCATTTATTTTGCCATGTACAAAAGGCTTGTTGCTTTAAATCTGTCGAATTCGTAATCACTAATCAATTAATTAATATTAATTGTATAATTGTCTCCACAAAATCAGAACAAAATCTGCCTATATTTTAGGATCACATTACATTACATTAGATCATTGCCATTTAGGAGACACTTTCGCTCAGAGCAACGTCCAAAGTGCATCTAATAAAGCGGGATATAATGTTGCATATAACATATATATATATATATATATATATATATATATATATATATATATATATATATATATATGGTATATGGTATACATATAACAGGATACCACAAACCCACACATGAACAAGCATCAGTGCCAAACATACTGTTGAGATCACAAGTGCATGCCTAGATCAACATGTACATGCAATGGAGTACAGGCGACAGAGGGACTGTACTATTCCAAATACAATGCTAACACATACCCTGAAGTAAACCTCCACATAAATAATTACACATAACCCCGAAGTACATTTCCACATATAGAAAGATACACAAGGGGGATGAAAGATCATGCTTGTGTAGGGGGTTGAGGCGTACCCTGAAGTAGTGGGTCTTCAGTCTACGGTGGAAGATGGCCAACAGCTTGGTTGTTCTGAGTGGAACAGCAAGCAAGTTCCACCACTAGGGTCCAAGACAGACCGAGGAAGAGAGAATGCATCACCAGAAGTTCTCTCATTATACTTCAGAAAGAGCTCCAGGTCATTTCAGGACATGTAAACATTTTCTCTTTTTTGTGTTTATGCACTAGTAACATGGGTCTGAAGTGGAGTTCAATGAGTGTCAGGAAACAAGATTGTATGGAATGAAGATGCAGTCTCTGCCCAATGATGGCTGCAGTGTATTCAGATGCGCGTCTCTCTCAACTCATCTGGTGACAAAAGCAAATCTGGTGATCATTGAGAGCTGTTTTCAAGTTGATTGGTTATCCAGCTGAAACATGGACTGACTTGCATCCACAGATCTGGCAGGGGGAATGAGGTTAATCATCTTGTGAGTTAAATGCCTTTTCATCGGCATGTAAATGTCACTAAACTGCCCTTTTGATAAGAAAGTGCACCTTTTTCATGCTATCACATTTGTGTAATGCTAACATACTTGATTATGGATAACCTATTAACATTTTTACCAGCACACAGATAGTGCTGATGATAAAAAAGTTATACTTAGCATAAGGTTATATACGGCAACCAATAAAATAATGGCATACATAACAATTCAATTTATAACAAGTAAATGGTAATTTTATTATTTTCCCAGGTTGCTAATTATGGCAAATCTTCAAATAATTATCTATATGTCAATTTTATGCTATCCTTTGCCATATCCAGTTATTTGCGAAATGGCATAATTACCTTCACTTATTACTTTAATTTTTGGTACCATCTATTACAGCAAAGCTCCCGCCGGACTCTCGCAATTCATTACAAGGCGGAGAAAACAAGACCATCTCTGCCTTTATGAAAAATGGCACGAGAGTAAACGGCCAACATTGTAGTTTGTTACTGTCAAAGGTACGGAAATAAGGCTGTAATTATGAATGCCACGGACAGCGCGACCCATTAATAAGGAAGGACGTGACTAAATCAGGCCGAACCTGACAATTCATGCGAAGCCTTACGCTCCTGTCGCTTCTTAAAACACACCGTCTGCGTTCACGCCATCCGATTGGCTTTTGAAGTTTCGGACACACATAATGGGGACTGAGTTGGTCTGAAAAGGACAGCTCAAGCAGTGGATATAAATTATGGATGTCGGGAAACAATAGGAGTTAGGAATTAAAACGAAAAATACTCTGCAATCTTTCTTGTAAATTTGTTTATGTGAACACAATGGGTAAAGTCAGTCATATGTATTATTATTTATTATTAATTTATTTGACATAAAAAAACAATGCCTGCGCAACAGCAGTACTTCTGTTAATACGTCTTTAAGTCGCCGTTTTTCAAAGGTATAAATAGAAACACAAACAACTCATCTCAGGTTGTGAAAGCAAGCGAGTTCAGCACCCCGGACCCCTGCTGAAGGTATATAACAAACCCCAGAATCAGAGGAATGGCTGACACACAGTTGGAGAGTCAGTATTATCAGTAGCGGTGACAAAGATTATTTTCTTGTTTTCACTGTACAGCTTCAAAGCTATTTCATTTTGAAGTGGTCTCTAACACACACTTATGTCCCCGAACGCATATAAGCCCAGAGCTTCCATATTATATTTCCGTATGATATAATGCTGTGGTCTCTGGTATGAGTTTATTCATTAAAACCAGGCAAGTATTTACCTACACAGTAGATCAATAGAGAGATACCAACAGCAGAAAGGTGAGTTTAAAGCAAATCTTGAGCCACACATTTTGTAGAAGGCAAGGCCATGTTTTTCTTTTCTTTATTTTTCCGAAAGCGGCGCAAATGGAAGTCCTTGGAGTACCTTGAAGAAATGGCCGGATATGTTGCCATGGCGCCATCCTAATGGGGGAAAAAAACAGTGCTGCTGCATCTGTACTTTTAACAATTTCAGTTTACAGTTGTAGTTTAAAAGGAAGAGAATAAGGGGGAAGTGTTTATCGTTAGTACGGAAACAGAATCTTCCTCCATGGCAACAGAGACCACAAGCAAGAAAACAAACACTAACACAGTTCTGATATGAAGCTAGCTCTAGGGGTTTCCTTAGGCTGCTCCTGCAATTCTACTTTTTTTTTTTTTTTTTACAAATGGAAGAAAAATATTCACTCAATGCCCTGTAATGGTGCACAAAAACACAGCTATTACAGCTACCTGAGCTTTGAGGAAAGGGGAACAGGACATTAGCTTACGTAAACCCAGTAAAGTCAAACGAGGGCCAGCGCTCAAGCTAACAAGGCCTCAGAGCCTGGGGCCTGTCCTGGAAACCTGTGCTGTATGCAGATTGTATCCATTTTCCCCTCCCTGCATTACTCAGTAAAGTTCACAGGCGCAGGTCTACCCTGCGATGTTTGCTTTTAAAAATTTAAAATTTAATGCACCGCCGTGAGGTATTTTTACAATTATGCAAATATATATGAACATCCAATATGAAGATTCTAACCACTTAGCATGTAAGGGCAGGCTGAGGATAAGGACTTTTTTTTCTTGAAAAGGAAGCACTGAACGCAAAAACCCTCGCAGACAAACGATATGAAAGAAATCCAACCTCCAACCATCCGAACTCGAGGGGAAATATCATATGAGAGGCAGAAGAGCCCTTAATTGTGGCCTACAAGTACTGAGGGGGTGTTAAAATCCTATCTGACTGCAGTGTAAATGGATTGTGCCCATTTGACCTCTTTATGTTTTGTAACACCGCAGCAGCTAAATGAAATCCACGGCAAAAATAATTACATGTTTTCTCCCAATGCCGTGTCTGTTTGGCCTCAGTCATCTAGAAGATGTCGGTAGGCGGATGTCAACGGTCAGAGATCTTTTCAAACCAAATATTCTCACACATTCTCATGCCTGAGTCTTCATCATTCCCTTTTTGCCTCATTCTACAGCCGCCATGAAATGAGCAAACAGACATCCCTACCCTGTTCATATTAGATTGTTTCAAATCAGCAGGGCACTAACATAACCTAGCGTAACAGGAGTTTTTTTTTTTTTTTTGCTATCCGGTTGCGTATTTGAAATTCAGATACCCGTTCATAATTCAAAGGTGGGCGCCCCATTTCGTTTTTTGGAGTGCCCTCGGATGTCCTGAGCCGGCACGCGTCGGCGAGAGAAAGCAGGGCCACTTAATGCACCCCACCCCGCTGCGGCCCACCTTCTGATCAGCATAATCAATTTGCCGTCGCCGGCCTCGTGACATCAATAGCTGCTTCAGATGCAGAGTGGCATCTCCGAGTTACGGCGCCTGTGTTTTATTTTGATACTTAACAAACCTGACAGCTTGTCTGAGCCGTTATAAAAGCTGAGCCATTTCAATTATTTTGACAGAGCATTGGATGTAATACATTGTGCTCATTTTGCGCTGGTCTGTTTTTTTTTTTTCCTTCTCTCTCCCTCTTTCTCTCTCTCAACTTTATAACTGTGTTTTCATTCTCAGTTGAAATGTTGTATACCTAGCTGAAGCCACCACGCTACACACATACACAAGTATGTGTGTGTGCATACACGTGCGCATGTGTGTGTGCGTGCATGCGTGTGTGAGTGATGATCATATCTGAGAGCGGTATGACATGTTTTGACATTGCAGGCGGTTGGGTAGGTGTTGCTAACCGCAGTGGCCTCTTTGGTTCAGTGTCATCTCTGCTGTTTGTACACTGAGCTGCACAAAGTACCCTCAGTGAGCCTGCCATTCTCAATCTTCCTGCTGTCTTTATGCCATGCAACATTGTCTCCTGCAAGACCAAAACATGTCAGGACCAATGTGCTGTGCACCGCCTGTTCATCGACAGCAGGGGATTGGTCCATATCCATGTTATTCCAGAATTCAGTTCTGTGACATTAAATAAAAGGTAGAATTAAGTACCCCGCACTGAGGAATAGATAGCACCACATGTTGCATAGCACCAAGATTAATTAATCTTAAATGCAAGATAATTAACATTGCTTAAATTTATGGAAATTGCCATTATCATGCACCCTAACCAGAAATGTCGTCATAGGCTTTCCTGTGCATATCCTAAAAGATGAGATTTTCAATGCTTGGTTGGTTATAAATTGGATAAAACACACATACCTGATCACACATCGATCTTTACCTGGGTCGGTCCTTCCATGTTCCTGGAGGAAAGCGGCCTTCACAGGGGTCTCTCCAGCCTAAGATGCAAAAGAATGCAACTTACAGTTGCATTGAATGCGTCTTCTTTAATATTGCACAAAACTGTGTGTTTTCCAGGATTCATGTGTTCCAGTGCACATCTTAGAGTGGAACATCTGAGTCTTCATGATGTAGACATGTAGATTCTGCATGAAAAATGCATGGCTATGTGCATTTAATTACCTAATAAATCGCTGACACTCGCAAGCCAGGCAAAAAAAAACAGACATCTGAAATGCATCTCCTGTCTTCTGAAACAAAGACTGGAGAGGGCTTTTGCTGAGAATGAAAAGTGTGAAATATTAATGTGTTTTCCAACAGGTATGGCGCAGAGATGGGTGCTCGGAGGGGGCAGATACTGAGCGATGTGAAGTCTCAGCTCTTTGCGACGGCGTCCGGCGAACAGAGCGGGTTTTACACCATCCTGTAGACCTTCCTGCCCCTGACCTCTTATTCATACGCCTGAGTTACCAGCATTCGGATCGTGCCACAACTCGCTGTGCCCGGCGTGAATTATGTTTTTACCACCACCCCTCTCAAAGACAGCTGGCTGTTTCTGTTAAAACAATGACGCAGTGCCCCTCACGGCCGCAGAATGTCACGGACCGAGGAGCTGGTACAGAGACCATCTTACCGCTGTAATTCTGAGCCCTTTCAGACGACAGGGCAAAGCCAAGCCGTGATCGCTTTCCCAATTCCGGCCAGCTCCTCTGGCCCGGTTAGCCCCCACGTTCCCTTGTATCACTGTCAGTATTCACCACTTCGGTCCCCGGGAGCTGCCTCATTCGGCCTAGCCGAAGACAACATTTCCCAGCAGAGCGAGTTGCATGAGAGGCCTGCCAAGAGCTGGGCCAGCAATGCCAGGGGACAGAGGGTAGGGGAGCAAGACTGCTTAAATGCTCCCCCACCCAGGGGTCAGCTTTCTGCACATCCAGGGCGCAAGAAGGCCCAACCGTTTCAGCCAAACTTCACAGAGCAGCCTGCTGCTCGTATTGCCTGATTAGATCATTGTCAATCTTTTTTTTTTTTTTTTGTCTTACTGATAAAAAAAAAAGGAAAAGTTACAGTCCATTGTTCAAACGGAGATGTGGGATGTCTGATGACGAAGGCCATCAAAATTATTTTAATAGCTCAAGCTGCCAGTGTCTCCATCAGCTCCATCTCTGGGATGACTCATATTCATTTTCACAAGCAAAGGCATTTGCTCATTGCTCATTCAGGCCAGAGCTCAGGCTGCTACAGAAATGGGTCTGATTGCATTTTTAGCCAAATATCTAACTTCCAGAAAAGTCCCACACTATACTGATGATCATCTCAGTCTTCAACCCTTCTCATGATTATTCTTGATAATTATGAATCCATTTTTTTCTTTAAGTTGATGTGTAACATGATCTGTCACCGTTGTTATGCTTTTGTTCATGTGTGGTGCTGCCATGAAGATGACTGATGGTTTGTTAATTAATACATTACATTACATTCAGCAGATGCTGTTTTGCAGAGCGACTTCCATCACAAAAGAACAGAAGCGTACCCTTTCAAGCTGAATGAGCAACAGTGCCAGACCAGGCTAACAGCGCTCCCAGACCAGTGAGTGTGAACATAACACTATTCAAGCCCTCCCACAAGTTAACGTGTGCAACCTTGACTAGACAGCCTAGAATCTAAGGGAGGCATTAACAAGCGGGGTTGCTCACCGAATACCTGTCCTGTTTTTTTGTCGTGTCTGTGATGGATGCTTAAATCCATCCACTCAGTGTTTAAGGCCCTCTGTTTACACCGAATCAGGGCCCTTAAACACAGGCTGAACTGCTCTAACTGTAAGAATCCGCAGGCACTTATCATAACAATCAGAAGTGAAGAAGCGTTTCTCCCGAGCAAAAAAAAAAAATGCATCATCGTCCATCCGTGCAGCCTCATCCCCATTTCAGGCGCGTTCCCCTTCTCACTTCCCTTCATCCAAATTATTTTTTTGAGCAGTCTAGCACAGCTAAATCAAAACAAAGCCTCACACACACACAAAGGCAAATTATATACAAGATATTTATAAATGCGATTTGCGGCTCCCTGCTCGTGTAAGTGGTGACAACGTGACTCGACTGGATGTTTATTTGCAAAATAGAAAAGAGCAACACAGAAAAAAACGGACAGGGAAAAAAGAAACTAAAAGGAATGAATTGTTTCCCCCTTGATGAAGGTATCCTGTAACACACATACCTGATCACACATCGATCTTTACCTGGGTTGGTCCTTCCATGTTCCTGGAGGAAAGCGGCCTTCACAGGGGTCTCTCCAGCCTAACATATAGCATCACCTTCCCCATAAAAAAGGACCAATTCCACTAGAGAGGAGAGAGAAGAGGCAGGGGAGTGTTTGGACGGCTTACCTAAGATTATATTTAGCAGATAGTTTCAGCTGTAGGAATCTGAGGCCAAAGTTATACCAAACAAAGTTTCCTGTGTCACCCATCAGTGTTGCTCTGTTTAATAGTTGTCTTCAGTAATTCCAAAATCAAGCTTGAATGATTTTATGTGTCTTAGCTTGGCTTTTAGTGTTTTATAAGGAGAGGCCTTGTCATATTAAATGGAAAATTGGAGGGAGAATGTGCAAGATTAGAAGTTCACGTAGACACCATCTTCTTGAGTTGTTTTCAAGAAAAAATAAGTCATGTCAGAGCCGTGTCCCCGGTGCGTAAAAATGAACAAGCTTTGAAACTCACTGAGAAGAGTGGGAGGAAAAAAAACACAATGATCACTATACTATGCACGAATGAGTGTGCATTTACTCAAAGAAAAAGAAAAAAACTTAGCCTAGGGGCAATAAAAAACAAACAAACGTTGTGCTTACCCAAGAAAACTGGTGAAATAAATCATTTATCGGGATATTCTCTGGAAGGAAAAGAGATGACTTGTGGCAAACAGCCCTGATGGTGGTGTCCATAAATGCCATCGCAGGTGGTTCTTTTCACTGGACATAACCGTTGCTCTTTTCTTTCTAATTGTAATGACTTGGTACCTACTCTGGACTTCCATACATACAGCCAGAATTATAGTTTGTTGATGACTTTAAGGAGATGAAAGCAAACTATAAAAACATATTTTCCATTACATATAAACAGTTATGCTAAAAACTACACTAAATAATGTAGCAGGATTTCAGAGACTCAGAAGAATCCTGTGAAAACACTTCTCATACCTGACGTTGTGAGGCCTGCGGACAAACATATGCCTATCTGAGGCTTTTTGGTGGCTCACGCTCCCATCTTGCACAGCCCCAAAAGCGTACCAAAACAGACTAAATATTTCCTGTAAAAAGTCTCTGCATGCTACACCTCTGTGTATGGCTGTGCTTTAGCCAAATTAAACACACCTAATGAGGCCCCTGTTTGCATGGCTGTCACAATGCTGCTCTCCATTCATTTTGGAAGAATTGCCAACCCAACCGCCTACCCCCATAATTGCCCACTGTCACTGAAATGGCAAGTGTCCAATATATATACATGCTGGAGACTCTTAAAGAGAGAGACAGACAGAGGGAGTCTTGGAGAGCACTCAGAGACTTAAGACTGCATCCCAAATTCATGTTACAATTCGGGAATTGTGATCAATGTAGAAGAAATAGAAGAAGAGAGAGAAGTTGAAGAAGAGAGAGAAGGTGAGGCCTACTTTATTCTCCCCACTGCTTAAGTTTTATTTTTTTTTTCTCACATTGATCCTCTCTGTTTAAAATGTTAGCTTATCTAATGCAATCCATTCCTATCCATAACTTGCATGATGATTTTTTTTTTCCCTTAAATTAAGTCTCCAAGAAATTGTCAAGTGCCTGAATGAAAATCCAATTTGAAAAATTTGAAAAGCAAAAAAAAAGCACAATGCATGACTCAGTCACACAGTACTGGTGGTACTGTCACCGCTACCTTCTGAAATGACTGTTCTTAAAAAGCAAACCTATTGAGGCCGGCTTGTATTGCAGTCTCTCAAAGTCTGGCAGATGACTGTGTGGACAGGGCCTTGCCCCTGACGTTATGGATTAGCCCCAGTCATTGTCCGCCTTCACCTCTGACTCTGAGATTAATGCTGAAGCCTCATGGAAAACAAGGTTTCTGTCAACCCTCCCACCCCCCCATTTTAGCAATGGAATGGTGCAGTTGCTGCTCCTGTGATCTGGAGTGGGGTGGGGTTGTCGGGGGGGGGGGGGGGGGGGGGAGCGTTGCATCACTGCATCCTCTCTGATGTTAACCTCAATACGTCAATAATTCAGAGGAGAGCTGATGCAGCCAAAGCGAGACAGATCGCTCACCATCTTTGATCCGGGATTTAGTCCGGTCTTTTCTGCGCTGTTATGGAATTATTTTTTTGCAATGCTTAACATTGTGCCATTACCTAATCCCACTGTTATCCCCTCCTGTAAACGACCTATTTTTTGCACGATTATGATGCATGATTTGGAATCAGATGAAAGAGTGGTGCATAAAGGAGACGCGCTGATGGTACGTTCCATACCATTAGTGCTTAGTCTGCTTCAAATCACTCCCCTCTTTTTACCCCAGTAAAAATAGACGACAACGACAAACAAATTTGTCTGGGACGCACACTGCAGTCAATTCCTTTTCACTTCAATTCAATTCATTTCAATCGCTTAGGATGCTGCAGAGCAGGTCTTCAGAGACAGGGTACGAGTTCTGAATGCATAAACTAACTTGTTGATTAGCTCACAGGAGTAACACATGATGTTATATCACGGGTTCCCGGACATTTATCTTTGGTTGAACATTGTGTGAGGCTGAGGTGCAGTTATAAGCACTCTAGTGGGGTTGGGGGTGGGGGGGTGGGGGGGCTGTGGGAGTATTCTCAGATGCCGCACTGTGGGTACACGTTCAGGGAACTTCAGGCAAACTGAAGAAAACCTGTTGTCAGTGATAATCCTCCCACCTGATATAAACAAAAAAAAAAGAAAAGAAGAAATATTTTGCTACAGATGGTGGATGTTTCCTCCGAGATCAAAAGAGAAGCCATCTTGGCATTGACACAGAATGGTGATCAATATCATCTGCGCAGTCTTGCCAGAATAATGAGAACTCCAAATCCTGTGAGGAGGGAACGCCATGGCAATATCTTTTCCATGGAAACCATGTAATATGTATAATTTCATATTTGCTCAGGCAGACGAGGCGAATTGCTCAAAGTGACTGAAGCCCAGATTTAATCTAATAACAATGTTTAGCTTCAGCAAATTTTGGAAACGATTTAAGCAAGTGTTTCTCTTTCCTTATAAAACATTAAGTTAATTTATCCCTAACATTAACAAAAGTAAGTTAATAATGAAATTAGAGATTAAAGGTAACATTTGTTTCTGTGTAGAAGACAAAGCACTTTGCGGTTACTGTAGTACTACACTGCATCAGTGCATGAATGTTAAACTCCAGCCGGCTAGTTCTCTTCCTTTCTCTCACAATCTAATATATCAAAATGTTCTTACCTGACAAGAACAATTAGTCTAATTCTGGTGTGATAGATCTTGCTAACTAGTTAAGATCTGTATTTATACGATAGCTGTGCTGAACTTGTACGGCTTTTTCTCTGTCGGCACTATTTTTGTTGTCCTTACACTAAAAGGGATCCGCACCACCAGAAAAAAAGTGGATAAGTAGCTGGTGGGGTAGGAGGAGTTTTTAATGGTCATTAATGCACATGGGAATGGGGGTATAGCTCAGTAGTAGAGCATTTGACTGCAGATCAGGAGGTCCCAGGTTCAACCCCTGGTGCCCCCTTCAAATCTATTATGCATGTTAATTTGGAAACAAATAGAACAGTGTTCAAGTTGATGTGATTTCATAAAGCTTTCTCATGTAATAAACAAAAAAAAACCCTTTGGGCGGCAGTGTAGTGTAGTGATTAAGGAGCAGGATTCGTATTCAAAAGATTCAAAAGGTTGCTGGTTCAATTCCCCACAGGGGCACTGTTGCAAGGTACTTAACCCACAATTGCTTCCGTATAAATGGATAACATTGTAAAAAAAAACAAAAAAACTGTAATTGATGAAAGAGCGATTACATCAATTTGCCTGAAAATTGTATTTATTTTTCAATGGATTCCATTTGATACCATGTTTTTCCCCTATAAAAAAAAACATATTTTGATTGAAAAAGCAAAGGAATGTTGAGCTGTTTTACATATTTGAGTGAACCCCAGTCGTAGCCTGTGCTGGAGAATTCGGTCTTCTTCAGGCTTGCACAGCCCATTCAGTGAACTTGTCTGCCTCTTAGACTGGCACATAAATTATGAAGTTCGCCCCGAGCAAATTGTCACTTTCAAGCTTTCTCCTCAAGCAATGACAGCAGGAGTTTAGCGGCCGGCAGCAGAGCACAGACACCCGGAGATGTCAGATGCTGGATACCAGGCTGAAGGACAGTGTGCTGGACGTGTCCGGAAGATGTGCTGATGTCACTCTGTCCCGCGGCACAGCGTGTGACAGACCTGTGCTGTCTTTCAGACCGAACGCTTGTCAAATTAGGAGAGGCGACGTACAAAGCGTTTCACAGGCTGGGCGATAAGCCTAAAGAAGAAAGGCAAAAAATCCATCTAACAGATGAAATATGGTGAAAAATTTAAACCCGAGGGCAACATTGCCAATCGGTAAGGAAAGATGAAACACCTGCTCAAGTCACAAGTACGAGTTAAACGGTGATTTCCAAGGGTCTGAAGGAACATTTGTTTCCACAGGGCGAGGGCGGCATCTGTCACTCACTCTCTGCAACCTTTCAGGACTCAAGCCTTTCTTGGCTTGACGCGCGGGGAAGAATTTTATCGGCTAAAGTCAGATCAAAGGAGGAACAGAAGAACTTCTCCACGGGGGCGCTGAGCTTCTGACAAGAACTGTGTTGATTTATCTGCCGACAAAATGCAACAGAGGTGAGGAGGGAAGAAGAGTCTGTCTTCAGTGGAACTTTACTGCAGACCTGGGGAAATTACAAGCGAGGCTGGGTCACCGACATTCTTTTGGTGAACACCTCAAAACGGCGTCCATGAAACTTTCATCGCTTCATTCTTAAGCCCTCATAAGTGGCCTCATGATCATCACAGAGTGCATTGTGGTTATCTTGGACTTTAGAAGGAACTGATATGCTCTGTGCCAAATGGCTGAGAATTTAATGCATAACTCATTATGGATAAGCAGCCATGTTATTATAACCAATGAAGGCATAGGCTTTGTTATTGATCCTGTATTAAAGTAACCAGTGGTGACAAACAACATATGGAAGTGTAAATATAATAACTTATATAATGAAGGTTATGGTATTTGCTACAAGATATATTTCAGATTTAATATATGTTTCTACATTAAATACTGAAAATCCAATAGACAAATACACAATATATCACTTTAACACCTGGGTTGAATTTGTCCATGCCTATATATGAGGCATTGGGTATAATTACATCAGTTGTATGTTGTGCTACAAAGGACAGGCAGCTCTTCCTATTTGTCCAGTAATGTAATACCTCTAGATTTCTAAATACCTTGTTGTCATGATGAGGTAGTACTGTCATCTTTTTCTGCCTTGTTTAATTATGTGCACGTTAGGCTGACAGTATAGTTGACAATAATTACATGCTTTATGGGGCTTATCGGGAAATATGTTGCTATACAACACAGATAAGTGTATTTCGCCTTGCTAAACACACTTTGATGAAGATGTATTGTGGAGCTCAGATCTTGCATTGTGAAGACTGCCAAGCGCTGGCCTCCAACATTCTGACTTTCATCTATCTATGACATCACACTGAACATGATCTCCGACAGATAAAATGGTCATGCGAAAACTGACAGTAACGGTATCCAATCAAACTGTTCCCTCTGCTTGTGAGTGGTGTCAGAAAGTAAGCTTGTGGGTCTGAGATCAAAGGCCCGTCTGTGTGAAACAATTTACCCAGCCGGCTCATGGGCAAGCATTCCACCTTGATTCACCCCTGCAGAATCCTCCAGGATTCTTCATAAGTGAGAGGGAGCCTGTGATGTCAGGCTTTATCTAAGAGCTTTTTTTTTTCTTCTTTTCTTTTCTTTTTTTTACACAAGAGGAGAGGACTTTCAACCTTGATGTCTTTATGTATGAAAAGATTACAACATTCAGTACTGCAAAGAGAAATCCAATAAGAGTTCAGGTTCAAGGCTGCAAGCAGGGATTCAACAAAGCTTCATAATTACTTCTTCATTTTTTAATGGTAAAACAGTCTATCAACTTTGACCTTAGAAATACAAAGCACACAAACTGTACACACTTTCTGTAATGCAGACTGTCAGCGGTTTGTGTTTGCTGTATTAGGTATATAAGTACTATTGAATGAACAGGCTAAAGAGTGTTTGCCATGGGAACAGTAAAGTTTCATAAGATATTTAATAGAAGGAGGACACGAACAATTTAGTACTGCAGTTTACTGTTTGCTAAGAATTCATTTTCCAACTCTTTTCTCTATTATACACAGAATGTAAAGAAAAACGTTTATTAATGTCAAAAATAGAAAATTAAGAAGCAAAATCATTTCCACCCCCACCTTATTAAAAAAATCTTCTGTACATATATCCAACCAGACACTACTTGTGTCTGGTTGGATATATGCATGTTGTTACATTTTAAACTATGTATACACATTACAGTTTTTTTTTACATAATATTTAAGTCCTGTTGTTATGAAGCAGTGGTGAATACTACACAAATATACACGTAATGTTCATTGTATCAATGCAACATCAAATGCTGTTAACGTTCTTATACCTTCTCATGAAAGGTCATTTGTGAGCATTCCGTGTTCCGATTTTTCAGTCTCAACCCCTCAGAGATTAGACGCTGTTGATTAATTGCTACAGATATTTTTGTCATCTGTGCTGTCCTTCTTTTCATTATTCATATTAATATCTTGCAAAAAGGAAACACTGTTCATCACTGACTTTAAAAAAAAAAGTCTCTGGTGCACTGCAGGAACAGCAGGGTACTCTTTGGCTTGAAGCTAAACCTCCTTACTGGAACCAGGCCCTCGGGCGACTTTACCCACTCACTGGCAATCTGTCTCCGGAGCAGACATTACTAGGGCCACGAGTGGTCACCAGACTGACCATTCATTAGACAGTCCTGTCTAAGATGACCTGATCCATGCAGACTTCCTCTCTCTCTCTCTCTCTCTCTCTCTCTCTCTCTCTCTCTCTCTCTCTCTCTATCTCTCTCTCTCTCACTCACTCACTCACTCACTCACTCACTCACACACACACACACACACACACACACACACGCACGTATACACACAGACAAACTCTTTTACGCATTAGGATCAGTTCCTAACCCAGCGTGACAGCTGGACTCTATGATGCAGAAAGTGATGAGCTCATGTCAAGGGTATTGTTGCGCTCCACAGAAGATGCGACGCATTTAGACATCCAGACACAATTATTGTCAGACATACAAGAAGGCCAATCTAAGCACAAAAATAACACTTCGATGGAATTCAACGTGGAAAGGACTATTTTGACACTTTTTGCTCCTTTAACTGCATTTACTCTCATTGAGATGGATCTGTTGTGGGTAGATGTACTGCATGTGTAGGTGTCCGGGTGTGAGTGCATAGTTTTTACCAGACTCAGATGTGTGTGTCTGTGTTTGTATTGCGTGTGTATGTATGTGTGTGTGTCTGTGTGTGTATATTGCGTGTGTGTGTTTGTTTGTGTGTGTGTGTGTGCGCATGTGTGTGTATTGAACATGGAAATGTATGTGTGTGTGTGTGTGCATATGTGTGTCTGTGTGTGTGCATGCATGTGTGACTGCTACCTCTCCCTCTAACTCTCCCAGCTCCTCAAACCCAATGGACCAATTTCCTCCCGCATCGATCGGTGGTCAATTCCAGCCAAAGGAGAAGCTGCTCCCTGTTCCCTATGGATTTTCACGTCACCTACGTGACTAACTGACTAACTGCAAACAGCCGGTCTCCATTCGCGGCCTACTTTTCAACCTGCCTTTTGCTGAGTCGCACCAGCCCTACAGACGCATTAACCTAATGCCCCCCCCTCGGTCTCGCCAGCCGGGCGTCCATTACTGCAGGACAGAGGAGCTAACAGCCATCCTCACATTCATACTCATACATCACTGACATGATACATGTAATTGCGCTCACCCTTAGACCAGAAAACCAGAAGTGTCTGTTTCCCATTTTTTCAATGAAGTAGAGGGATTTAGTGTGTGTATGCAGCCGGGGGTGGGGGGGTTTAGAATATGAATTACTTAACAATTATCTAATTATTATTTATTTATTTTACGATGTCCACTGAACGTCATGTATCCTCCTATTCCAAGCACACAGTACAGGGGTTGCTCCTTGCGGACAATTATTTGTTCCTCTTAAAGTAGAAGAATTCTGCTTTCAGTGCAAACCAATGTCCTATGCTGTACCCTCTTTGTTCAGTGATATACCCAAATGAATAGGAATAAAATACATCATAAAAGAAAAAGAAAACATACAGTATGTGACAATTTTGTCTTCTTGCATTTATTTCAAAATGTGAAACATTAATCTTAGTACAATTCCACCGAGCAAATTACAAAGATCTAAAGAAATCTGGATCAACCATCTGCTAATTTGAGATTCAATCAGAGCATCTGGAACTATATAGAAACATCCAAAGGCTTCCTCTTTCCCTGTGGTATGGAAGGAGGTAATGCATAGAAGCCATTTATCAGTAGCATGCATTGTTTTGGCTAAGGGCAGACAGATTTTTCCTCAGACTGCAGGCAAGTGACCAAGTGGAAGATGCAAGATGGTGTGAATTTACATCAAGGTGAATCTACCACGTCCCACTGAAATGTTCATTATTACGAAATGCAAGCCTGCAGAGTTAGCACTGCCAGGAGGAGGATGCATGTGTATCTTGCCACCATGGGCTATGAAGCAAGTAGTCTGGGGGGCACCTGTAAATCCGAAGGAAAACGCTTGAGATCATCTAAACAAATGGCATCTTCCGCTTAAAAACGAGTTTTTCACAAAGAACCAGTCACAAGCATGAATGCTGCATTCAAGACCAGGTTCAAGGAAGTCAAGGCCTCTCATAAAGGCAAGCAATTTGCCAAATTACTTCTGGGCGTATTTATAAAGCAAGAATCCTGCTAAAAGCACTTTTAGGACTGAAAAAAACTTCCTCAGAGCAGTGGGAGATGTTTATGAAGCTTTCTACTCCTACTTTCAGCAGAGTTAGACCATTTGCTGCGAGCAGATCTCAGCTGAAGTGTGAAGTGCTGCAAGAGAATGGTTGCAATGACATTTTTTACAGGTCATCCCCAAATGTGGTTGAAAAAAGAAGTGTAGTCATGCCACAACATTTTGTGAACAAACAACCATTTGAAATTGTTTTGATGTTAATAATCACAATAATGTCTGGGATGTATTGTTTTATTTCTTCATTGTGATTAATACTGCCTTAATTCCCCAATTTCCCCCAAGGCTTGGAGATCCTATTTAGGCCAAAGTAAGTCCACAGGTTGCAGATATTGCACAGAATTCCGCAATCAGCTGTTATGTAGCTGGCTTTTTGGGTGCTGTTGTCAGATTTCTTCACAGAGTGAAATCTCCTCTTCCAACTGCCCAGTGACTGTCTCCACAACATAATGTGTGACATTCTGAGCCCTGTAGATGACATAATCGCTATGTGAAATATTGTAGAGGCCATTCATTAGTTTCATACACAGCTCTGTATTGTTATAAATACTGAAATGCAATGTAGATGTTTGGTATGTAGCTAGCTGTTGTAATTGAGCTGTGCGCCTACATGAGGTCACAGAAATGGAGTCATCAATCATGGTCTTTTAGGTGACATCCTGATGGGGGTGAGATTGCATTCAAATAAAAACATTTTCCTCATTGGTAGAAAACCCAAGGTTAAAATGACTGTTATTTCAGCTGTAAATGCTGACATTCCTTTCACAGATGGAGTGACAAGGTCAATGGCAAATAAAACACTATCCTTCTCTGACCAGCTCTATGTTGTCGAATATATGCTAAACATATTTGCTCTCACTAAAATGCGTTCACACCACATAAATGTAGCCATCTATCAGCAACTCCTAATAGGGTAGGACAGCTCATTGAGATAGGAGTAATACTGAGTCTAAAGAATTTTAATAAATAGCTTTCACTCTTAGGAGGATAAGTAGGACCAAATTTACATCACTCTACATACAGAGTTTTTGAGCTCTTAGGACCTATTTCCTACTCTGAAACACCTTATAAATACAGGTCTGGAAGCCTGTCTGCTCAGATGAAATTCTGAATCTATGAATATGTGTGTTTAGTCTGTGCATCCTGAAATCCCATCTCTCTTTGCAAATACCTTATCATTTTCATTAAAAATGTTTTTTCCTAACTTTCAACATCTGTAGTTCATTATAAATACAATCTAGGAGTGCAATGTGATTTATTTTAAGTCCTCTGATTCAAAAAATGGGCTTTGTATTAAATTGCCATGAACAGTTTGTAGGAAAAAAAGGAAAATTAATGGCAGTGCAAAAAAAAAATGTTAATCTTGCAGTGCAGGGCCCTGGAGCTGTAACTGTGTGTGTGTGTGTGTGTGTGTGTGTGTGTGCGCGCGCACATGTGTGTGCAGGTGTGTCCACGCCCATGTATGTGTGTGTCTCAGTGTGTGTGTGTGTGTGTGTGTGTGTGTTTGTGTAGTCTGGGGTTCATCTTGAAAGCAGTTCAGGTGGCAGATGTATTTCGAGCACAGATGCAGCAGTCCAGACATCCAACCATCTTTTCCTCTCCCTCAGTTTCACACCTGAAGCACCAGACACCCATAGAGTGCACATGAATGCACAGACACACCCTAAGCACGAGTTTAAGGCACTTTACCAGGTGAGTCAGGTCTGGCTCTGGGGCATAAACATCTGGGTACAAAAATCTACAAAAAAATAAATCTACAAATACTGTCTGTTCTCGCTAAACCAATTAAATAAAGATATAATAATAAAACAAAACTAACCTCACAAGAAATAAATCTGCATAATCATCAGCTCCTGTTTATAGCTGAAAGTATAAACAAACTTGTCAGCCATCTTTTAATCATATGCATAGAATCTCTTTATTACTAGAAAACATGCAAACTGGGAGACCACTGACTCATAATTTTCAGCTCACTTCAGCCTCACTGCCACGCCCACTGATAGTAATGTATGATGACAGATACAAGCTAGCCCATATAAAAATGTCTGTTGTTTGGGTCTGATAGCCGTGTAATTGAATAGTCCTCTCCCAAGCTGTCCGTTTCTTGGACCAGACACCGGCATTCATGCCCCCAAATTGCACATCTTGGCAAGGAAACTGGCCCTCTAATTTCTGACCCTTTGTTCCCCAAAGACAGCCGTCTTTGAGTCCGGCCAGCTCCATTGTCCTTGCTAGAAATGCTTATACATTTTCAGGCAACCACAGTGAAATATCTGGCTCTGAGGATTTCCTGAAGGCTGGAAGGAAAAAATGTCATTCTCTGACCCCTTAATTGTTACTGCAGTGCTTGCCTGCAAGTACTCTGTATGGGTATTAATGCATGGAAGTTCAGAAGGACAGGCAGCATTGTGTGCGCTAAAAGAAGTGTCAAATTCCACAGATACCAATTAATGTGATACATGTATTCAATGTTTTTTCTTCAGTCTCGGTCCTCCTTGTGTGTGCTGTTCATGTGTGTGTTATAAGTCTGTATTGTTTTTGTTTTCTAAGGTATGTGTAAGTAAGAGGTATTTGATGCCTGGTATAGGCTGATTTTTTTTTTGGACAGTGGCCTGAGGATCTAGAAAGGCTTTGTGCTTTATATTATAAATGTAAAATGCATCTATTACCTTGTATCCCATTGGACTTGTGCAAGCAGTTCCATTCAATTATCTGTTCCTGAAACTGTAACTGTCAGCCCCTTATTCTTTCCATTCTGAACTGACTCAAAACTGAACTTCATTCAGACATTTAAATGCTAGCGTTAGGGAGGATCATCATTATTTCTTTAGAATTGCTACACTATTTCTTGTGTGTTCGTTACTTGATCAACTAACTTATTTGGGCCCTGGGAGTAGGAGTGTGTGTGTGTGTGTGTGTGTATATGTGGGGGGGGGGACTTAGATGCAGAAGTCACTAAATAGAATCTGCCAAATGGTTGCAGTGTCAGCAAAGTTCCTGAACCATCACAATGAAACCGTGCATACAGTCAAGGCTTTGCTCTGGCATACTGGCATACTGGCACTCATGAATGCATGAGCGCCACCATACTGGCTCTGTCTAGATCCCGGACTCAAAGAGCTGCCCTTGCAGAAACACTTCATTGCAAATTAAACCCCACCATTACATTGCATTACATTATTGGCATTTAGCAGACACTCATCCAAAGCGACTTATATAGGTTACAATTTTTTTTACATTACCCATTTATACAGCTGGTTATTTACTGAAGCAACTCTGGGTTAATTTAAGTTAAGGTTGGCTGTCCTTTGGCCATTTAGGACTCCATTAAATCACCCTCAGTAAGAAAAAACACATAAGACATGCATATTATGTGATATACACATCCACACAGTTCCTGGAAAGGAGCAAAGAGCTTGGGTAAATGTAGGGGCTTCACAGTACTGACCAAGGCTGTTGAGTTGATCGTATATGAGCCAAAACAAGCCGCAATGCTAAAGTTACATGGGAAAGAATTTTAGGATGTTCCATTACTGCACTTAAGGGCACCCTGGTTGCTTGTTACACACAACATAAACATCAATAAACACAACAAATGGATAAACGCAATTTCTTGTGTCTTTCCAAGAAATTAGATCCAAAACTCTCAGAACATCATTTGCGAAAGAACATAACCCTAAACCATTTATGCACGCCTTCGCCTGAACAGCGGCAATCACTGCGTGCCAAGGCTTTTCTGGGGGTGGGACTTTCTGCATATGAGTCACAAGGCCATTTAACCTCCACAATGGCTGTAACACCCACACGATCAACAAGACTAAGTCGGACAGTAGAGGTCACACATGGAATAACGCCAGGTGATTGATGCTTATAACACATTTAACATTAATATACAGAAATTATGTCTTGCCCACGTTCGGTTATGCACAGATTAACGGAACTGACTGTTCATATAATCTGTTACCTGTGGAGATTATCCAAGACTCCCCTCCTCTGCCAAGATACATTTACCATGATCGATATCAAGTGGCAGAACCGTTACACATTTGGATGTTTTTTTTTTTTTTTCTGGAAAATCAGACGAGCATGGTTAATCAATCAGTTTGTTTGCAAGGGCACAGAAATTTCATGTGTTTTTCCCTGACCATTCACCTTGCGAATTAGACTTATTTTCAAACCCATTTTTACATTATTACATTACATTATTGGCATGTTTAGTAGACATTCTTATCTTACATCAATTACAGGTTTTTACCATGTTATCCATGTATACATAATATACATGGATATTTACTGATGCAATTGTGGGTTAGGTACCTTGCACAAGGGTACAGCAACAGTACCCCCCTAAGGAATCAAACCTTTTGGTTACGGGTCCTGCCCCTTTAACCACTATGCTACACTGCCGCCTCATGTTATTCGTATATGAACTCCGCTGGGCGGAGCTGACCCTTTTGCGAAGACGGCCCAGGCTAACGCGCGGAGCCCCTTCCCCGGGCTTACCGAAGGCCGGCTGCAGATCTGGGGGCGCCGAGGAGGATCGGGGGGGCAGCTGGAGCGAGGCCAGCGTTGCAGCCGCTATCTACCTCACCACTGACTGCGTCCCACTGCCGGTTCAAGGAGAGGGAAAGAAAAGGCAGATTTACTGTTGGCGGCCTGCCAGTGGCATGAGCGCGTTCGACAGGCGGCCTGCAGCGGCGGCAGCTCAGTCAGTCAGTCAGTCAGTCAGTCAGTCACCTTATCACCGCGCCTGTAGTGCAACCTTTAAAACAGAGCATCGGTGCACTGCGCGCGGCACCTTCTCATTTGCTGAGGTTTTTTTTTTAGCTTTGCATTATTTAAATGCCTAATGTGGGAGATATTTGTCCAGGGTGTTTAATTCAGATATTAAGAATAAAAATGGGGAAAAGGAAAGGGTGGCAGGAAGAGACTCAGAAAGCTGGTTAAGCACTGAGCAATGCTGGTGCGGCACAGAACAGTTTTCCTTTGAGCTGAACATGATACATCTTAGGCAACCTAGCACCTTCATATCTTGAACTTCTTTACTCTCCAAATGATACTAGCATGGCAGCTATGGTATTAAAAATGGTCTCTTATACCTAATTCCCTGCTATCAAATATGCTATTTGACTGTTATTACAATCAAATAAGTTATAGTTATTACCTTATTCCTACCCTAGGCAGTTTGTGAGTAAGAAACAGCAAAGCAAGAGAACATACCTTAACACTAATGAGAGTCATGAGTCTGGTTTTCATAATTAACAAGATTGCCAACTGTAAGTCACCTATCTGCAGCTGATCCCTCTTACTAAACCGTATCAAACATCATAGAATTACTTCATATCATTTAATTACATCAGAGCGATTGGGTTACGTGAAATCATTCCAGTTATAACAAAGAAATCTGATTTTTTTTTCCTTTTTCCATTTTTTATTAGAACTCAATTACAGTAGGCGCAATCAAGAGAAAAATAAAAATGGCAGCTAATGGGCTCTCCTTATTTAAATTGGCACGCTCATTAATTGCGAAAATCAATCAAAAACAGGTTCAGGATAATTAACAAATAAAGGTATGTACTCTGACACCCTTTCGGTAGCTCACCAGCTGCGACTGTGCCCATTAAATTACTGTACTGTGAGCGCTGCCGTCAGAATAAATCCTCACGGCATTTAAATTCAGGTCCTCCGGTACCAACAATGGAGATGATTTACGCTCTGTAGAGAATATATCACTGTCACAATGTAACACGCTGGACACTCAAGCACACTGTGCGAAATAAGAAGCATATGTGCAGGCATGCTATTGAATAGCTTTCTTTTCATATTATTATTATTATTATTATTATTATTATTATGACGTTAAACTATTTTAACAAGGGTCTTATTTGTGAGGATCTCACACAAAAAAAAATATATATATCGAGGTCCGTGATCACTGGGCAGAAAGACCATGAGAGAGGAGTAGCGTGTGATTTCTGACGACAGCTGATCCCTTTTTTCCCCGAGTCTAAGGAAATGGAGTTGAAAATCAATTCTTAAGCATGTAACGTAAACACTTGCAGCGATGGAAGCTTTTGAGCACATTACGGCATGAAGTCTGACTCATGACCGATGTTGGCATCAGCCCGTAAAGCTGGTAGAAACGAGCGTGTCGTTATAATCGGACCGTAAGTTTAAGTACGGAACAGGGCTTTTGCCCTCAGGCGCAGAGACGTGCGTATGTGCGGTGAACCGCACCATCATGCGCGGAGAGGTTAAGACGATGCGGGCGGTAAAACTGCGAGGCGTGCGGAGCGCACGGTGTCACATGCGGCAAACGGAGCGAACATATAATGCGCCGCTTGCAAACGAGACCGGGCAACGCCGAGCGATCCGCACCTGTAAAATTCGCCCCTGTTTAATGTTCTGTGTTCCACTGCGATAAAAGTTTAATGGCGTGTTTCTGGTAGACTGAATGCAATCGAAACTGAAAAGATTATATCCAGCCACAGTGGTCTGAGGGTTTGCCTTTGAGTAAAAATCACTTTCCATATTTTCCATAACTGTATT
Source organism: Megalops cyprinoides (assembly GCF_013368585.1). NCBI lineage: Eukaryota > Metazoa > Chordata > Actinopteri > Elopiformes > Megalopidae > Megalops > Megalops cyprinoides. The sequence goes on from NC_050604.1 coordinate 23,629,126, forward strand.
ATTGGTTTGGCAGGCAGTGACTGTTGCATAAAGGAGCCCCCAAAAGATAAATAAATAATACTAGCTGTACCTCAAACGTACCTCATTTTTAAAGATGAGAGACGTTGTGGTTATTGTGGTCTAAATCTTTATTTGATGCATGTGTATTTTCTCATTTTTGGTCAATTTTCTCTCTCTCTCTCTCTCTTTCTGTATGTGTGTGTGTGTGTGTGTGTTCGTGTGTGTTTACACATACCTATATCTCATATTTTCATTAGCTAACCTCAACATCTCACAAGAAAACCTTGAAAGATCTAAGGCTTAGTGCAAAGTCACTGAAACTTTGATAGCCTATTAAAACAGGAACTGCCAGCATTTTCCTCACTTTAAAGGTCTCTACCGCACATTTTTGATAGGACTCCATTTTAAGGGCAATGAAAAATACATTTGAAATGACCAGGAATGTTTACTTTCTCTGTAAATCAAATACGGTGTTAAAACATACTGCTTGAAATCGATAATGGGCGAATTGTAAATCACAGGAATAAAATGTTACACAGCCAAAATTTCTGCATGCATCTCTAAATGATTCTGAAAAGGTCATTCTCTTAAGAGTGTCTGAAAAAAGTACAAGAGTATGTTATAGTTGCTTAGCAGATGCTCTTATCCATAGAAATAAACATACCTTACTATTTTCTACATGTTTTCCATTTATATATCTGGATATTTACTGAAGCAATTCTGGTTAGATACCTTGCCCAAGGGCAAAACAGCTATGGCCCATGTAGGAATCAAACTTTCAACCTTTGGGTTATGAACCCCGCTTCGTACTAGTATATTAAACTAAACGTTATGTAAACGTTTATGTGATGCCATGCAATCTCCTCCAAAGCCATGTGCATATAAACAGCACTCATAGTTATTACCCAACTTTTCTTAATTCTCTCAAAAAAAGTATGTTGATCCAGAGGATTAAAACAGTCTAACAAGTCTTGGCTTTGATGTATGGAGTTTAGAAACACAGAGAAATGAGCTCCTTCCAAATTCAGGTGCCATCTGGTGCTGTTGCTCTTCTCCGCTGGGCTTTAATGCCTACAAGGCCTCAGAATTCTGAATGGACAGAGAATTTTTTATTTTTTTTTATCAATGTCCGCACAGTATTAATGCAGGCCGCTTAAAAGATCTGATGATGCAAAACACCTTACCCAGTTAGAAACAAGAAAAATACTATTTTTCAAGTACCACGTGATGCAGAGCAAAGCATTCACAAGTTCTCATGGTATTCACAAGCAGGGCTACCCTCATGAATCTTGCCAACTTTTGACAGTTCTGGGTACAGCCACAATTTAACCTTATCATCTGACTGACTCTGGATATGAAAAGGCACAATGTAATTAGGACCTATTCCCAGAGGAAATGTCAGAAAGGGGTAATGCTATATGTATAGATAAAAGTAATCCATGGAAGCTGTGCAAAATAACTGCTTGGCTGCTTGTGTTCCAGAGCGACGTGAAGACTAAATTCATGCCTACCAGAGATTGTTCTGCTCATCTTTCTACCTCAAAGGGATTCTTTCTAGCTAGCAATAAAACAAGTAAATAAACCAATATTTTTATGAGATATGTGTTTGTTTTTTTTTTTTTTTGAGGGAGGGAGAGAGATTTGTCTGAAGTCATGTCCACAGAGGAAAAACACAATCTCTAAACAAAACGCATCGCATAAGAGTAAAGATGTTTTTAGCCCCATGCTTTAATTTAATTGGATCGTGCAAGTTACTAACAGAAACCTTGACAAGGACAGTTGATGCAGTTTGAAATGAAAAACCGCCAGGTGTTCATCATTCAGTAACCTTGACACCAGTGGCGGGGCCAGAGTTGTGTCTGGGGTGGCACTTTGATATCTGATTGGCCACCTCGGGTGCCACCCTAAAATTTCATTCGCTATCACTGGCAGTTTGATGCTGATTGACATCTCATTTCGCCTCTTGTTGAAAGAAGCGTTTATTTTTACATCCGGTGGCGCCTTTTTCAAATCGAGGACGAAGAAGAGAGAATATTTCCACAGCTCACGAGTGACGCGAGCGACTGACACAGCTATGCTAGACCTGCGGCGAAAACACCATTTTGAAGTAAGTTTTAAAGTTTAGCATCGGCTTTAGGTTTCCTGAACAACTTTTGTTGAAATTTGAGTTGCTGTGTAGATGCGTATTGGCAATTTGGCTCCATAACAGACAGTCAATCAGATAAGAGAGATCGGTTCCCAATTTAGCATAAGCTAGTAATACACACCACGCATATTCAGTGCAGTGTCGTAAGTTACAGTATAAGAGTGTTTAGCTAATAACAGCTGTCAGTGTTCAGCAAGTTAACATTTAGCAATTTGAAATCCGTTAACTCAGTTACATTTTCGTACTTGAACTCAAAACGAACAATTGATATTATCAATCTGTAACGTTACTCAAAAGATTACCACAATTTGCATATAGCCTGCTTGCTATAATAAAGTTGTAAGAAATTATAGCTACTTACTGCAGAGTAGAGCTAGCCATGATGTAACTAGTAACTTCGGCTGGTAGTTGATTTTATGGTACAGTTGTGATAATGAGGATTTGTAATTAAGATTAAAATGTGGGTAATTGGATGCTTAGATGTAACCATAGACTGTCTTATTTTTGCATAGGGTCAATTAAAACAATCATCAAAGGAAAGGGAGAAATAACAGACTTCTTTCTAAAAGAAGAACAAACAGGCAGATCAGGTGCAAACAGACCCCAGCCCTTGCATCACCACCGGACCCCAGAGCAGCTCCCTACCTCAGGCTAGTCAGAGTCAGTGTGGTCAGACTTCACAAGGACCCAGTCTGCCACCACCAGGTCAGAGCATCTACCAGGCAGTCAGTCACATGCCCAGTTCAGAATTTACTTTTAGCTTCAGCTTGTAACAATAGATGATTTTGTCAGATTAAGCCTCACTTTAAAATGTTGATTGTTGAGAGTGACCCAAGTCTCTCCAGTATGCGAGTAAAGTACAGTGTGTGTGTGTGTGTGTGTGTGAGAGAGAGAGAGAGAGAGAGAGAGAGAAATTGAGCTGTAGTTCTGAGGTAGACACTGGCTATTCATAGTATGTTAAAGAATTCTAGTGAGGTAACCCTAGGGGACCACACTATCTGCCACATTGAAGAACTCCGGGTTGAGTGAATTATCACTTCTACCTCTAATCAGCAATCATAGGATTCACTCATGCTCCTTAGAGGCCGGGATAGGGTTACACACTAATTTTCCGTCATGGTCTATGGACCCCCTGAAGTAGCCTTGGCCACCCCCTGGCCACCCCATGTATAAAACTCTAGTTCTGCTACTGCTTGAGACGTCTGTGGCAGGAGCCCCTTCCCTCAAGTTCTTTTGCATGATTTGTCAGTGAAAATTTATTCTTCAGAGGTGAGTTAGAGGTTTGACTGAGTTCTCCTTTCATTCTATATCCTTTATTTTCTCCTTTTTTTCCACCTGCTAAATCACTTTCTCAGTTGCTTGGTTGCTAAGGCCTCATTTGCCTTCGTTGGTTGAGTAGTTTCTAGCCTGTAGCTACGTGAATAAACCTTACAAATACAGGACAATTATAAGTAGAGATAAAATTCATACTGTGAGAAGGCAGTTCAGTTGCTGAGTGCAAGCATTTGTTCTAAGTCCAAATAGTAGTCTAACGGTCATGTTTGTGAAGCAATAAGCGTACGATATATGTATGCATATGTGTTTATGTGCATACGTGTGAGTGATTCAAAGTGATATAAAAGAATCAGCAGCACTTATCTTGTGCGAACTGAACAGGGTACTTGTTTCAGGAACTGGGCCACAGCAAACAGCCTTAAAGCAAATGACCTGAACACATGCTGCATATGTTCCATGTTGCTGGAAAAACGCTGCTCTCTCCGTGATGTGGATTTTTATGTTACCTTCTGACAAGCTTAATATTTAAGATTACACCATGTAATATGCAGTGAGGCATTCATTACGTTTCATTCATTTTTTACATCCATTCATAGCATGAAGGAGTACTCATTATGATCAAAACAAAAAAGAGTGCAAACAATCAACTACAAAGGAGGCCACGCCATTTTGACAGTGACTTTCAGTCTCGGTGGAGATTTGCACAACAGCCAAGGAAAGAAACACCTGTAAAGTGTCCAATAAAAAAGGGAAATTATTAATCAAAGTCACCCAGAGGACATGAATACCGCACAGTGAGTAGTGCTGTGGCCTCACTGGAATGCATACACAAGCAGAGATCCCGTCACCAACAAAGGCCTACCTGTAATGCTGGGAAACTGATAGCCACCCAGACAGGCTACCCAGACTGATACTGTATGTGGGAGCTCAGAGTTTTATGGGCTGTAATGTGTGCAATGTCCCAGCATAATGCACTCACAACGTCAACAGATAATGAGCTACATGGTCCGACAAAGGGCAAGATTTATAAAAGGGGGACCAAAAAAAAAATCACTGCAAAAAACATGCATTACACATGCACGTGCAGAACAGCGTGTCCGCATAACCACCTGTTTTGAAAGACAAATTAGGACGCTTCCGCAATCAAGCCATTCGAATGCTTTTCACCAGGGACGGTGGGAAAAAAAAAACATTAAGATGGATTGCGCACAATGGCACAAACACACAGATTAGGCCTCCAGCATTGTGACCAGCTTTACCCAGCCAGCATTCCCTGTAAAAAGGGCCGGAAAGCGGAGAATGGTGCCCAGGTCGACGGCAATTTCGGCACTGTGAAATGCGGTTTTCGCTGGGTGGCGTTTTATATAGTGCCTGATTGCGGGGAATTGTACGCTACTTCTCAAGGTAGGATTTCACGGTGCCGGCAATTTCGCACTACAGCGGTCTTGAATTACACACGCGTTGGCTGAATTGCGCTTGCACCAAGGGTTAATTCGCGGAGACACCCACATCCAGGCACTGTGCCCGGCTCGCTTGTCTGTGCATTTGAGTGTGCTTTTTTTTCCCCCTGTATATTTTTTTCACCAATATTCTCGACCGGTAGCAGCAGTTTTGCGGTCATGAATTATGCACTATCCTTTTAGAGGCCGTTGCCAGAGTTACTCGAGTGTGAAGCCTAAATCTGAGTGACCCCTCTTTGCCAGGCGCAGATCCAGAGTGTAGCTGTGAGTGTTTGGGGGGGGGGGGGGGGATTTGGCACCACTTCCTGCAATTAGCTGCACTGTGTGACCAGTTTGCTTGAACTTTTACTCGAACAAAATCCCAAATCACACCGTCCAAATATAGAGGCCCAGAGCTCTGTTCCAGTAAGCGCGGGAGAGATTTCTAAATGCTTGGCTGATCACGTGCTGACGAATACTGGCTCCGTGGTAGGCACATTACCTGCAGGATAGACCCAGCTAATGCTTTTTGAATGGCTTTGGCACAACGGTATAGAAAGCTTTGGCTGTATGTTACAGACCTCTCTTTAAGAAAAAAGATTTTTATAAGGAGTGTTAAATCAAGCAACAGAAGCATGAGGTGGTGGAAAGTCTTTTGATTGGTTTGTGGTCAGTGGTTGACAGCATCCATGCATCATGGGGCCTATGAATCTTTGCTTTCCAAAATGTACGCCAGTTACTTACTAACAAATTTTTATACATTACCATTGATATTGAACGGATTATTTCACCTGCTGAATGTCATGACAGCAAACCAGAAAGGAACCAACATGCCATGCCTTACACCATCGTACCAGCAGTATGATTGGGGGTCGGACTAAACTGGTCAACTCACTACTGCTCACTGTCTGGGATGTCCACAGCCAGCAGCTTCTAATCTGGCAAGATGTGGCAGCCAGTCAGACTGTAAGGGATAGGCCACGGTCTAGTAGACCGCGAGTCAAATGACCTGCCTAAGTTCGAGATGCCATCTAGAGGTCCATCTAGAAGCACCGTCTGTAGGATTGTTCTCACACTGCTAACTCTTCCTCAGCATATTTCCACTGTCCTGTACACATTTTATTGCAAAACTCCCTCTGGGATTTTTTTTTTTTTACCCGCTTGTCAAATAACTGCACAGTTATTGTGTCTGCAGCGAATCAAAGAGGCCTCACCTTAGATGAGGTATTAAAAGAAAAACCAAAGGGAATCGGAGGAGGAAGTGCACCGTGAAGCCAGAACACAAGGAGCGGGCGTGGCATCTGATAGATTGCGCTCCCGCTGCATAAGTCACATCCCGTTCTGCTTGAAGATATCAAGAGACGCATTTGTCTTTGAATAAGAACCAACTAACTGCTGCTATTGTTTTATCTCTGGAAGGGTGTAACAGGCCAAAAATGGAAAAAAAGAACACCCGAAAACGCCTACTTCTGCTATCCTTAAATAAAGTCTAATAACTTCAAGGCTGCACACACTGCTGAGGTAGCTCAAAGCCTGGCGTGTCAGTGACACCCTGTACTTTTTGCCTGCGCCGTTATCATAATTTTAGGTGTTCCCTGCCTTCGTGCTCTTGTAAAAATAATGATAATAAAATAAAAAAACAATTCAGAAAATTCTAAAAATGCATGATTTTCTTGTACAAATATTTTTAGAGATGAGATAGGAAGATTTTTTTGCCACCCTTTTTTTTTTTAATTTTTTTTTTTCCCCAAATCCTGCTGAAGTTGTCTTGTGGTTAAGGTCAATCATCACCAGTATCCCTCCCTGCTGCTTCTATACCATCGGCAAAGTGTGCTTTTGTATTATGTAGGTGGGTAGCCGAGTAATTCTGGCACACTTACACGTTTATAAGATTTAATAAAAAAAAGCCTGAAATTACAGCACGTGTGATGCATGATCGTGAGTAGCCGTCCGAACTACAACTCAGCTGTACTGCTCTTCCTAGTTCTGCATTGTATGTATATATAGCGGTGAACACCCAAAGGAACAGTGCCTGCAGTGTTGTGGCATGTACTTAGAGGATACAGCGTGTTCATGATGGGAGAATAATAGCAAACAGATGATCGTGAGCTTGTGTTATGCCCTTCCAGGTTCATTTCGGTGTGGGTATGGGGGGGGGGGGGGGGGGGGCTTTTCCTCCAGGTGGTTCTCATCCTTCATTCGCACAGGTGTATGTGTATGAATCTAATGCATCTGTTATGTGGCATGACCATAATTTATATTTACGTTTATTTACTGAGATTTTGTTTGTTGGCATAATTTTGGGATGTATTTTTTGGGCATTTTTAAACCAAATTTAATTAAATATTTAGTAACATTTTTCATTTAAAACTAAAATTTGAAACTAACATAGAATTTAATGATAAAATACTTCTTGTGTGGTGGATACAGCTATCCTCACATGGGGCACTGGTTAATGTTGTTAAAACGGCTACCTGCACATGTGAGACACTGTTTAATGTACACCACTTGTACAGTGGTTATATATAAGCCATCACCATTGGTAATAATTGCATGGTTTTTTCCATCAAAATTCAGTAATTTTTAAATTTTATTATTTTATTTTAGCCATTTTTGTGCCACCATTTGAAACCGTGTTCTGAGCTTTTTGAAGGACTTTGGGCAATTTTTGTTAGACATGCATGTCCTCCAAGGACTTCTCTGCCATTGGCAATGATTTAAATGGGCAGCTTTAGCAATGGTAAATTTAGTAAATTTAATAAGTACTTTCATTAAGCCTTATCTGTTTAATTAACTGTATATAAATGCGTGAACATGGGGTGTGTGTATGTGTGTGTGCGCGTGTGGGGTTGGGCAGTTCTATAAAAGAAATGACTTCATGACTTACAGTTCCATCAGTCTATATACATGTGACACTGAAAGCGGTGACGTGTGGGCTGGAAGTAGATGCTTGAAGGGTGGCGGGGTAGGCTAGCGGGCCACGGGGCACTTTCAGCAGTGATGTCACCCCCGGCTCTCAGCTTACATTGTTGTTTGGAACTAAGGGGTGTAAACGGCACCAGAACCTCCTGTTACCAAAGGAGCATTCTGAGTCAGAGGACGGAAGGAAAACAGGAATGTTTTTTTTTAAAAACCAGCAAACAGCTGACAGTTCCATTTTCAAACCGATAAACCACCTACAGCCCCATAATGTCAGCGCCTACACTGAATCTGTTAGAATGGTGTTGCTGGCTGATTTAGCTTCCACTCTCAGAAATCTGTCATTAATATAGTAAAATTGGCTCTGTGACCATATTGCTTATATCATCAGGCAGTGCTTTGGAGAGTAAATACTTTTGAAACTATTTAGGAGTTTGTTTTTTTTTTAATCATTGTTATTTTCACTCTGTGAAGAGACTCTGAAGAGTTGAATGTTTTCATATCTAAATAATATGATAAATACTGCAGGAAAATTTTATCCTGAGAAGAGTGTGAAGGCAAGAAAGCTGGTTCGAAGTTTCTCTTGCAGACCAATTTCAGTTTGTCTGAGTTTTTTTCTTGTTTTCAACATTTATTAAAACACATAAATATGGATTTTCCCGTGTTTCCACAGATGATAGATGGCAGGTGTTTATTGTTGTGTGAGTGCATCTTGATTCACAGTCGTGACCTGGGAAAGTATTGTATGAATGAATCAATCTATCCAGTAAATTTTATAACCATCATAAGGGAATTCCAGCAGCAATGAAGCATCTGTGAGTTAGGGACCTTAAGCCCCCCCCCCCCCCCCATCAACGAGTCACCCAAGTTAAAATATCTTGACCCTTGACCTGTCTTGGAGGGGAGTTCTTCCCTGGGGTTGTCACCACTTGACACCAGAGAGCTGAACGCAGTGACCCAGTGTGGTTGCTGAGAGTGCAAATTCAAGCGTGAAAAAGCCCTTTAAGACTATAGCAAAGGTCAGACAGTCACAGTGCATTCGAGGACAGGGTTACCAAACACCCAGACGAGAAGAACACTCCGGTCTCTGAAAGACAGGGATCTGAAATAATATGAGACTATAATCTCAGGTTTTCTGCCATGTCTGGGGCTTCTAATGGTGTCAAAAAGTTTGTATTGCAGTGATGACCTCAACTTCGTAATGGGCCATCTAATAGAACTCTGTTGAGGACTGTTCATTTTTAAAAACAAATCATTCAGTTAATAACTCAATATCATATTACATCCAGACAGTTTGTGGTGATCTTATCTATGAAAATCTGCATGTATGAAATGTATAAAATTGCTACAAATCCTCACTCTTGTCACATCTTTTAAAGGTACTTCTAAACAAAGAAATATGTTGACATTCAGGTTAGCTTGAAGCTGACATCATCCAAGCTAATTTAGAAGCATTGTTAATTGCTTGTGTGCATATGTGTAATCTTGTATTAGTTAGCTTTTTGTGGAAAAATATAAATAAATCCATACCTAGTCTAGTGCTCAGGGAAATAACATTGCTGTTTTAACCTTGTCTCTATGGGACACTAGGATTCAATTCTCTTCTTATAATCTAGTGCCCTGTATTTCATTTCTGGCATTTTAAAGCCCAAGTGAAAAAAGTACCACATAAAATGTATCTATTTAAGGATCATCTTAATGCATGATAATGAATTTGCAAAAACATACAAACATATTTGCTTAACAGAATGAGAATTTGGTAAAAACGCAACTAGCAGAAACAGAAACCCTAACCCTAGCCCTAAATAAAACCACTGCATTACAGAACACTAGCAAATGATAAAGCCCAAATGAACAGGCAGGCTGAGTCAGACCAATACAAAGTGTGTAATGAAAGAATAAGAAAAGATGGAAATTATAAAAGAAACCTTGACAGGCTGTGGCAATGAAGACAGTCTAGGTTCCCATTATGGGAAAAAAAAACCTAGATGGAGCTATTAAGAAGATGATGCGCACAGAATTATGCCAAACAGCAATAACATGAGAGACAAATGGAATATATCTCATATGCTAATGAAGTAAAATAACTGGTGGTGGATTATGGTAGTTTAATGAAAAACCCAAGTAGCAATCAAAGCGGTTTTTCAGAAGAAACCTCACATTTTCCCTACTGTGGTTGGTCCAAGGTGCTGATGCGCACCATCCTGATGTTTGATTGGTCCAGACTGGGTCATCGTGAGCAGGGTGGAAGCTGATAGGTGGAATCCCTGGCGGTTCCTTCATGTCGTTGCCGGTCATGGAACACATGGAGAGGAGAAAGAAGGAAATATCACTACCAAAGAGGTTTGCATTAAAAATATATACCCTCACAGGATGAAAAGAGTGTCTTATCTTTTGAAAGGGCACGGGTTACCCACCAAGAACAACCTAGTATTTGTATAGCCAGCTCTCTGGATGGATGAGCTGCACAGTGCCAAAGGGAGTTAAGAAACTTTTCATGTTCAGTATGTTGGGACAAGTGTGTCTAACAGTTTGTAAGTTAGAAAGAGTGAAATCATAGCAGCCAGTGAAGCAATGCTAAAATTGGTGGGCATTTTTTTTTCTTAGTTTTTTAGGTTCAGTCAGGATCCGTGCTGAAGTGGTTCATGCAAGTTTGAACGGGGTGAAGTGCAGTTTAATAAGTGTGACATTTCTCTTGATGACTCAAGTGTGTGAACCAATGTGTTACCAGTCCGGCCTGTACTTAGAGGCAGGAAGTCTCAGAGGGTTGTAATTCTCAGATTAAAAAAGTCCTCTCTTCAGATATTTAATATACTTCATAAAAGGGCTCTGAGTCAATTGTTAGATCAATCTCTTTGATCATGCCATGGAAGATGCAGTAAACAGATCTATATTAATTACGTCGTTCCTCTGTGGGAATGTGTCAGGCGTAGGGCAATGATCTCTGTAATCTATTGAACGGTAGTAAATATGATGATAAAATCACCTGCCCAAGAGCTAAACCTGGCGGAACACATTTGACCCCACAGAGGTTAGCGGAGTTAGCAAGCTGATATTAAGACATAAAGCCGAACTGAATAAAATGTCAGTAGTCTTCGCGCCATTTTTTTTTTCCAGGTACTAGAGTTTATTGGTAATGCACAGGGGCTTCTGGTGAGGGCTGTCTTCAAGCGAAGCCTCTCACTGTGCAGAATGTGGGGGTCTTATGATCTCAAAACACACTGCACTCAAGAGATTGCTCACACAGATGTTCCACTGCTGTTTGCTCTGAGATGGAGCCAAACGAATGCAAGGCCTCTCTGATGGATCTTACTTTGTTCCTGTTAAAATCATTTTATACCGGTATGCATAGGTCTGAGCGGGCTCTGAGCGGGCTCTGAGCGGGCTGGGAGTGGTGTGTGTGCGTGTGTGTGCGTGTGTGCGTGTGTGTGCGTGTGTGTGCGTGTGTGTGCGTGTGTGTGCGCGCGTGTGCGCGCGTGTGCGCGCGTGCGCGTGCGTGCGCGCGTGCGCGCTCATGCACGTGTCTCTATATTCTGTTTATCCAGGGGTTTATCACTCTCTGTGATAATGTCATACGCCATAATGAAATACACGCTTTAATGTAGTTATCCACTGCACTGGAGGGAGAATGTGTAGGTTTGTAAAAAATATATACTAGTTAAAATTAAATCAATCGTGTAGATCATAAGTAAAATGGCATCATCCTCCTCCTAGTCACTAGTGCATTTATTGCACATGATGATGGGAAAGGTTACGAATGGCTTACTGCGGGCTAAACAGGATGAAGAGAAAATTAAAAAATGTAGCATTTTGTCTTTTGTCTCTTTTTGATTAGGTCATATGGCTCACAGGCTGTGATATTTACATTATGAGAGGGGAAAAAAAAAAAAAGTGTAATTTCCCTGTGGAGGAAAAAGCCTATTCATAGGTATGTTTATGTCCATTACAATGTTTAATGACAAACTCCAGAGAGAATATGCCCTGTCGGTATGTATTATCACAGGCAACGCCGTCTCAGTTTAACCTCCAAGCAGATGGAAGCACTCGCTTCATCAGACTTATTGAGAATATATAGTGCCATTTTGCATCCAAACCTCTATTTGACCTTCAGATATCAGCTGTTTTTAAAACCGTAAACTGTGAAGGGAGAAGGTCTTTTCTGAGGAAGGCCTACTGTTTGTTTTATTTTTCTTGAAATGGAACTTCAAAAGTTACGTGTGAGCATCTTATTAATGGGAAATGACAGGGCCAGGCAAGATGAAGGAGAGTTGTGAGGTATTAAATTGTTGTTACTTTTCAGATACTGGGCTTAATTTGTTTTCTTTCACTGTTGAAAATCACTTTTTATCTGTACAGAATTCATCCTTCTTCTCAAGGTGAGACGTTTTCATTTGCTCCTAAACACGATGATAACTTAAGTGGCGCACAGCTGGTATAAGACGAGAATGAGTATTTTAATAGGCTAGATTAAACCCAGATCAAAACTGAATTCAATTTCTGGGCATTTCTTCAGGAAGGCAGGGTCTTGCGTTGTTTGGACTGAACTGAATCGCTGGCCTTGAATTAGCCGATGCGTTTGGGCAGAAATGTCGCTCGGGCTGATAAGGGTGCTGGTGTTGGAATCTCATTCGCAGGTTAAAACTCTGAAAGGACAGGTGCTGTTGGGTGACAGATTTTCATCTTCATTGACTGAGAGAACACACAGCTGTGCAGCTGAATCGTTTGTAAAACATCAGCTGTGTAAGTCACCTTGTCTGAGCAAAATAACTTGATTTCAGATTTCTTTTTTTCTCCCCCCTTCTGTCCCTAAAGACACACACAAAAAAAAAAAAAAACATGTTTACATTAACAGCGATTCAGGAAAGAAGTACAGATAGCTACTGTAGGTTATGTTTTGCCGCAAAAGATCTGTATCCAACAGACTGTGAATGGCAGCACCCCCTGGTGCCTTCAGGAAACAGGACAGGGTTGACAAAGGAAACAGCTTTGAGAAAGTCGGCAAATGAAGGACCTGTAATACATAAGACTAACAGCAGTAAATAACCACATGCTGAAAGGGAGTGAGCCACTGGGGCTCACAAGTACGGTGGCCCTGAGGTGAAAATTGCTTCTCTCAGTTCTTGAAATGCTTTTTTTTTTCCTACCATCCAAGTGAACTTCTTGAAGTCCAAAGTGGCTGCTCTGTGGCTATGTTTACGTGAGCTATCTGTTGTGGCTCAACAGCTGTGGTGATTAGCCAGGTTTGATGCTGTTGTACACCTGACCGCTCACACACATGCTGGCATGGAGCAAGGACGGCGACTGTGCGATCAAGGGAAAGGCCTCGCTTCTGCATTTCCAAACGTTTATTGCCAGACGTGTTGCTAGCAAGATATTGGCTTGCAGCTGAAAGAACCTGGAGTTTCCCAATTTCGTCAGATGTTAAGGTGTGGTTGCATCAGCAGCTGGACAGCAGAGGACTTCTTGGTCATCTAAAATGCCAACAGCATTGCCTTTAACCAGCCTGCCTCATACAGTCCCTCAGATTCTGAAACACTGTTATATCAGTAAATCTGCAACAGGGCTTTTTCAGCAAGCAGTGAGGCAAAGAGCCTGTGTCCTGGCCAGTCACATAGATCCTACGACACTGTAAGTCTTCACTAAGACACTGTGCCCAGCTACCAAGACATGTCCTTTTGGAGTCTGAGCCCATTGCAGAAACCCAGTGAAGAACCTTCACAGGCACCAAATTATGTATATAAATCTCTACATTTGCTTGTTATCTTCACCTGTGGTCTCTTCTTGTGCTGACAGTATGGATACCTTTGCTTTGGAGAAGGGCAACAGTCTCATGGAGAAACACTTTGAATTCAGAAAGACATGCTTGACTGAGGAGGAGTCACTTTGATTCTGGAGTAGCATATTTTTCTCTTTAAGTAAAACACTGAATTCAGGGAAGCATCCTGGACTTAAAGAACAGCTCTGAAGATCTGGAAAGTGGCTTTATCCTCTAAGAGGAACACTCTGATCAGGAGTAGCACGCCTGTCTCACAGAGCGTCGCTTAGAAAAGCGCTTCACATCTCAGGTGGTCTGCGGAGCAATCCACCGAAAGCAAAGGAAGCACATTTTTTTTTAATTATCACATTTTAACCTCTCTGTTCACATCAGTGTATTATCTCTGCTGATAAACGCCGTCTAATTAACTTGAATAAAACTGTCAAAAGCGCTTGCCTTTCATCATAAAATAAAGTCCGTTGCATACTAGTGAGTGGGAGGTGGGATCAGAGCATACCTGCTGGGAATGAAACTCAGATATCCGATGTCACAGACAGCGATGCTAGGGCATCACTACCCGTGTCTAAACCTCTCCTGTACATGGCCTCTTTCTTTGTCTTTTTGCAAGGCCGCATGTAAAATGCAAAGCCCAGTCAGTCAATCCGGAAGACAACGATCAGCGAAAAACGTGAAGTTAAGGATGCAGCTCCGGTCAATGTACACATGAAGATACATGCTGAGGAGAACATTTTACACATTACAGTATTGTCATTTCAGCAGGCAATCTTATCCAGGGAAACCTCAAATTAATTAAATTAATTTATACAGCTGGACATTTATTGAGGCAATTGTGGATTAAGTACCTTGCCCAAGGGTACAACAGCAGTGGCCCAGCATGGAATACAACCAGCAACCTTTTGGTTACAAGCCCTGCTCCTTAGTGCTACGCCACATGTATGTATGTGCACAGTTGATGGTAATGGCATTAAAAGCCATGTCAGAACTGCACACCAGGACCGAACAGCGAAGGCGTCCCATTTTATTGTGTGCATGGTCATGTGGGCGTGTTTGCAATCCAAACGATTTTCAATTAACTCCCAAAGCACACAGAACAGCCTACAGTCCGCCAAGATGAAACCAAGGCAATTCCTGTTCGTCTGAGTCATTTTTTGCTTCTTTAATTCAGAGAGCATCAACGAGAAGACCGAGGAGAGAAAGATAAAGTTTTCCCTCGATATAAATCTGCTTCAGGTACAGGGTTATTGATCTTTTAGTTGAAGTGCTTTATACCACACTGTTTTCATTGCTCCGTTATTTATTTATATAGTTATTTGAGCCTGTTTTACTACTCGGGCTGCAACAATCTTTTCCGAAGGCTTAAGCTTCCATAAAACAGAGCCAGTTCTTTAAGTAATAAGCCTGTTTATTTATTGGTGTCATTACCAGTCCACTGTTATCCTGGGGACAGAATTTGTAGCGGGGAGCTGGCAGCTTTAATGTCAATCTCTCCATTGTGTCTCTTTTTTTTTTTTGCGTTTGGAGCGTTACTGTCGTCTCTGCCATGGTGCAGTCTGTTCCCTCGTTTGGCACAGAGCGTCTTGCACGTGTGATCGAGCCCCTCGCACACGCACATCGCCCCCAACCCCCCCCCGGTCAGACATGACATGGTCACATGACCACACGCGACCTTGGTCTCAGTGGCCACGACTGCCTTTCACAGCATGGCATGCCATTGGCTCACCACTATAAGGTAGGGAGGGGATAACTTCTCTCTGCATGCCCCCCCCCCCCCCAGTGAATGCGGAACTTTATGTTTATTTTCCGGAACCTTCTCGGTGGCTCCAAAGATTCTTGGAACCGGTCTTGGGCCATAGCCAATTTCCAGAACCCTGGAGTTTCCGGCACATGCCACAGTTTGAAACATGGCCACACATCAGATTATCTGACGACTGGTCTTCTCGAGAGAGACTGTAATCAACGCGTGAGGGTCACGTGTCTGAATTTTGATGTAACCCTGCATCGCCTGAATATGACCCAGCGGGGTGCCTGCCCTCTTTAATAGGACAGCTAATTGGTCCCCTGGAAAGGGGGAGTGGGTAGGGGGGGGGTCATCCAACTGCCCTGCTCACTGTTGGAGGCAACAACAGGTTAACCTCAGAGAAAATGCCATATTTGAATTGAATTATGTTCTCAGATAATGAGATGTCAAATAAAGGAAGGGTGACAATGGAAAAGGTTTCAGGTTAAAATCCCATTTGAGCATTGCATAGGAGTCACTGTGTGTATAATATGCACATAATGCTTTCTTTTGAGAGAGAAAAATCATCTTATGAACATGAGAGAAGCCTACACAACTGTAAAAATCAGATGCATATGTTTATTATTCTTTTAAAAAGATCCTTTATATCCCCCTAACGCTGCTTAAGTATACAGCATGGTATAAATCAAACAAACTTCACTAGATTTAATGACATCATTGAATTAACATACTGGCTTTTATCAGCTTTTATTTGTATGAATTATGTTCATATTTGAATGTTGGGTTGTTTTTGAGTCATCTTGTTCATGGCTTAAGTTTTCATGTTTATGATCAGAAACATGCAAAACAAATTCCCTTAAAGATTTTCCCTTAAATTCCCTTAGACGTTTTCATTCTTTTATCCATGCTACACATAAATTACAGCATAAACAGCTTTTGAGAACACTAGCATTCCAAGACAGGCAAAAGTCTGCTTTCTACATGTGAGTAACTTAGCATCCTTGGGGATGTCGTAGACAACAGTCAACATCTTGTCGATAAAGTGGTGTTGACCGTGTAACTTTAATAACAAAACAACTGGATAAAATGTCTGAAATTGCCGATTTTAGTGGCTTTCCAACCAATAATTCTGAGAATGCAGAAGTAAGTCATTGACCACTGAGGGGTTACCAATTTTCTATAACATTCTCAGCTCTGCAGAAAAAAAGGGAGCGAGATTATAATTCCATCCTTTGAATTTCACCTGTAAATGTACTTCTCTATAATAGAGGGGAACTTTTTCAATTACCGAACAATATGCAGGGCCCACCATGGTTACACAGGCTGCGCTGCAGAACAAATTGTTCAGCTAATGCCTGCCCCAGATCCACAGAGGACAGCAGGTATAATTATTTTAAGCGGGAAGGTGGAATTAAAGTTGAAAATATGAGTGTTGATTCATTATCCCTGTCTAACTCCCTCCGCTGCCGGCTGGAGATGAAATTTGTCTGCAGTCATCCTAAAATTGCACATATGTTGTCATCTCTCCCCCAGTGGCTAACGCACCCTAGAGCCCGCTTTTTTTTTTTTTTTTTAAACAGATTTACCCGAAACCACGATCTTCCCTCAACTGTCACCATGTTCCACCTTTTACACTTTTCTTCCTGTGTCTTGAAAAAATTACAATAAAATAACGAAGACAGATTTTTGTTTAACCACGGGCCGTGTCTGTGAATTTAAGATTAGGCTTGCTGAAAAATCAGGTTCTTCCATGGCAAAGTCATAAAGTTGTTGGGGGTGGATGGTTCCCTTCAAATTTGCAAAAAGGTTCATTCAGTGCTGGGTTTCAGTTTCTGGGCCGAGATGGAATTCCATCATCATTTCAGTATATAGTACTTGTACCAGTCAAAAGTTTGGACATACCCACTCATAGAAGGGTTTGTACTATTTTCCACATTTTAGAATAATAGTAAAGACATCAAATATGAAATAACACAAATGGAATTATGCAGTGACCAAAAAGTGTTAAACAAATCAAAACTATCATACTCTTTACATTTTTCAAAGTAGCCAAAACATGTTTTACAAATGTTTTTTTTTTTTAATAGAAATTCATTTATAACCATCAACTTCACTATCTATATTTGTCTATGAAGCAAATTTTCAAGCATTTAAGCACCAGTCTTTAGATCAAAATGACTTTGAATGCATGTTTTGCAGTATCTTAATCAGGTGTGTCCAGACTTTTGACTGGTACTGTACTGAAATTGAAGGTACAAGGACAGCATTATTTATGTACTTATTTATTTATTTGTTAAAAGATAAGTTAAAGTTATACAACCTACCCTCAAAATGGAGTGGCAGATCAGGTCAGTGGACTAGGTAAGGTTAAACTTTGCTCTGTGGGTGGATGTCAAGCGCCAGGTCTTAATTTTTCTGTATTATTTAGCATTCTAACAAGGCTTTATTGTGTGTGTGTGTGTGTGTGTGTGTGTGTGTGTGTGTGTGTGTGTGTGTGTGCGCGCCTTTGCTATTATTGAATGTATCTTAGTGTCAGCATCTGCCCGATTGATGCATTCTCTATTAGGTGTGTGCCTGAAAGTTCCAAAAGATAAAGTCCACACTTGGCTGCGTTGTACAGCCATTTTACCCAGAGCACCGTAGCAGAGAATCTTAAACAGCTAAGCCATCACTGTTGTACATAGAGATGGTCAATACAGTATTGATTACTGCGTCCCCTCCCGAGATGGAGTTCACAGGTTCGAGCACAGAACAGGCTAGGACAATGGGCCTGAGAGTTCCGCATGAAGCACTCTAGATTTCCCCTGGACTACATCCTTATTAAATATTATTTTAAGTCTTACTAATGTTATATTGTAATTTAAGTCTTTAAGAGTGTTAATGTCCTGCTCCGTGATCTTTGGTGAGAGTAACCTAAAGGCAACGTTTCAATTTTCTCACCAGTGTTTACTTGCAGCAGAAAGGTAACTAAAGAAACATGGCATTTATTGATTATATTGGCTTTGGATGGGGGATTTCTGACTAATTGAATTGAATTTGTTATATTTATTTACTGTTTTGTTTTTGTTTGTTTGTTTGTTTTTTTTTCTGGGATTTATTACTGAAATATTTTAAGAATAGTGACATACCCACCAGGGCAGTGCCAACTACAAGGCAGTATGAGTCATTAGGTGAATTATCTGCACTTGGTTTTAAACTTATTATATTGCCTTTTATTTCTCTTTCAAGCGCTTGCCAAATTTGCCATCGGGCAGTAAAACCCTGCCCTCCCTGTACGGGAGTTCTCAACAAAAATATGCAGTAATTCATTCCCAACAGTGGGAATGAATTACTGCGTATTACGTGTAATTATAATTATAATTATGATTCCTGCAGTGCGGTTTGGCTGCATGTTTGTCGCTCATGTCCACAGCAGCGGGCCGCTAAGGATGTGCACAGCCGCCCTCCGGTGCAGTCCCCGCTGTTCAGCGACATCACTGCAACAACAAGAGTCATACGGGCACGCGACACTCTAGTGTTAGAGGCAGTGTTGGCGTTAAATCACATGCGTGGCATATTTGAAGAGAGAGACCAATTGCAGAAGTCTGAATAGTAGTCTGGTGACAAATTAATGATGTAAAAGCCCATCTTTTTTAATAATTTTATCTGGAATTATTAATATTTATTTATTCATTTATTTATTTACATATGTATGTATGTATGCTACAAATAACACTGCACACTTTATGTCATGACATATAAAATGACACAATGCACATGTTATTGACATCAATCAGTATGGCAGCTAATTGCTACAAAAAACCCTGTAAAATAAAATATATCTAAATTTAAATATCATACAAATGTATTATTTTGGTGTTTTTTACATTCTTATCAGATTCTTTATAAATACATAAATAGAAGGAAATCTGTTACTGTTCTTAAATGGTAAGTAAGTGTTTGGATGTGTACCTTTGTTTTTCCAGTGACAGTCTGAGCACAATTATCAAGTATAAGGTCATGCCTGCAAGAGGATCATTGGCTCCTCTGAACGTTCACTTCACAGCAGAGATAGCCATGCACATCTAAAGTACCAGCTGTTACGTGGTGAGCAAGAACGCCAGAATTTACATACATTCCACTCTACAGCAATTGGTTCCGCCATTTCTAGTGTTCCTTCCTTATGTGTCATATCCTGTCCAGGATTGTGCCTGGATTTTTCCAGATGACTTTTTTTTGCCTACATAATAAAAGTGTACTCAGAGCAGATTGTAATACTAATTTGTCCTAAAACAAGCTGTTCTCTGTGCACATTTCCAATTGCCTGGTGATTTCAGATGTGCTTGTCTCTGCATTCTGAATTAATAAACACCTGATATTAAATTCTGTAACAAGTCGGGGGAGGTGCAAACAGCTGTCCCTGTGGGCTGTGTTTTCCAAGTTTAATAGGCACCATTCATTATTTAACTGCTTAATCCCAGAAGGTCATTTAATTATGCATTGCTTTGGCCGGGGATGAGAGAGGCCGACCCTCCCCTCTGACCTTAAAGCGATGCATCTGTGTTCTGATCACAGCCATGTGATCATAAACAGCCACTCACCTGAGCGCCGGCCACTTGGCAAGCCGGATTCAGCCTTGTAAAACCTGCTTGTGAGATAAAATCGTTAAAAAAACACCATAACGCACTTTGCAAAGTGCCGGTATAAAGAAGCCGCCCGTTTTTATGGAGCGGTGCGTTTCCGGAAACCCCCCTTCTGGAGCTGAATGGTATTTCTTCATGTAGATGTGAGGCCTTTTGTTGCAGACAAATCTGTTCCTAGGTCTTAAACAGATGACTCATTGAGACAGACTTAATAAGGTTCAGCCCAGTAAAACAAGACTTGGGGGGAATCTCACTGAGGTATTTAACATTTTAAAATAAATTAATTAAGCACAGTATCGCATTTCATACTGCATTGTAGGCATTGCTTTTTTTCTTCCTTTTCTTCACATAGAAATAGATGAATGCATGGAGTAACCTGACAACATTTGTAGTCAGAAGCTATTGGATACTCCAAAACCAAACCTTAAAAGGTGATAGATTCACTCTAGGTTATAAACGATGAGCTCCATCACATAATCTGATGTGTAATTACCTGACAAAATGCTTTTAAAGGCGCACCTGGTACTGTTCTCTAAAAATAAATAATAAAACAAAAAGCAGTCATTAACTTTAAAATTATCATTTAATTTTAGGTTTCCTGACAAAACTCAATATTCATAAGAAAGTGATTCCTAAATCTATGGCTCTTACCAGGCTGTCATATGAAATTCAGTAGATATGATTTTCCATACAATCAAAGCATGAAGGTTGTGTTTGATATGGTCATAGTGGTGCTTTTATTTGGCTTGGAGACCAGCAAAGAGATCGCACCTGGCCGTGGGCTGAGGTTGTTGACCCCCTGTTTAGACAACAGGCAAAAGAAGGGGGGGGGGGGGAGTGGAGGTGGGATGATTCAGCTACCACAGAAGGGAAGTGGTCAGTGTGATTTTTTTTATAGTCGTGGATGGGACCAGTTTGACTATGTTTCGTTCACTGTGTCGGGATTGTCTGAAAATTCTCCTCCCTAATCCTTGTTTAGAACTTCAGTCGGTATGACCAATCAAAACACTTCCCCAAGGTTTTTACAGAGTTTGTGGTTTTTGATCGTGCTC
This sequence comes from Megalops cyprinoides, assembly GCF_013368585.1. Taxonomy (NCBI): domain Eukaryota; kingdom Metazoa; phylum Chordata; class Actinopteri; order Elopiformes; family Megalopidae; genus Megalops; species Megalops cyprinoides. Next base: position 23,650,093 of record NC_050604.1, read on the forward strand.
CAAAAAATACCTGTACACCTTTCAAAAATGTATTAGGCCCACCTGGAGCAAGAATGGGGTTGTCATAAGATCCAAGCCTGTTGTAGGTAAGGTGTACTGTTGCCTCTATGGAAAGAGAACCCTGCAGAGATAGAGACCAGGGCCTCCTGTAAGACAGACGGCAGGTAAAAGGTTAGGGTTGGGCTGGGGTTAGGGGTGAGAGAACCAGCCAAGCACATGTTGGGGCCTGGTCAGTAGAATCCTTCCAATGACCTTCTTCTACCATCTCCATCTGAGTGCTACTGAAAAATATATAACTCTACCTTTTATGAGCACTAATTGCCTTTCCTATAACATATACGTTATCCTCAGGCATTAATATTTCAGTGTTTTTTTTTTTTTTTTTAAAAAAAGAAAAAACTTTAAGACTGTACTTTTAATGCAGGAGTTTCATTAGACTGAACTGAAATAAACCCAGCTCACA